>NC_056727.1:1116312350-1116327350 GCF_019279795.1 Protopterus annectens
CTGAAAGCTGTCCAAACTTATTTTGCATGAATGCAAACACACACAACTGTGCACACACACACACACACACACACACACACACACACACACACACACACACACACACACACACACACACACACACACACACACACACACACACACACACACGGCTTTCACATAGAATTCGAACTACATGTTATCTGCACTCAGAAAATCTATTTCAAGTGCTTATTGACATGGAACAGAGTTGTAACTTGTGCAGGGTGAAGAGAGTGGCTGCCCTGGGTACAAACTGTCTGGGGACACAATTGTCATGTGCATGTGGTGTAGGAGTGCATTACCAACATTGATTTATGAAGTTGTTAGGATATTACAGCTTCATAAATAAACACCAATATTGCATGTATAACTTGGCTAAAGCATTTAGTGTGAGGTGTGTTTGTGGTAGTAACTGTGAAAAGTAGATTTCTTTTATAAGCTTTAGCAATCGGCTTGCTACAGTTGTAGGATAAGAGCTTTTTCCCTTTCAACTTTGACACCTTGAGTTGAGGGAGTGCTAGTTTGGGGATCTGCACAGATGGGGCACCAGATGATCTAACTACAGTTCTGACAAGAAACTACCAATTATACCAATAATAATAGCAATTAAAGAGGTAGAAATAGCCATACTTTTCTATTAAAAAAAGAGACTTCACTAAACAGCTGAGAAGCTTCAAGCTGTATGCCTTATAAGCAGTCTACAGCAAAGAGCATGACTGCAACAGGTTTGTTCTGCCTGGCTAGAGCTGCACAGTCACATCACTATTCCATTTGTCACATTTTCAGCCATGTCACGCACCTCTGGAGCTTTGGATAGATTGAATAGGAGCAGAAAGAACAGGCATGAAAGATGTAAGAAGTATGAAAATGCAAGTGGATTTTGTTGCATAGAGTGGATACTCAACACTATAAAGCAGATTGGATCTGCTGCTGCATCATGAGGCTTGTGTGTGAAATGTCTTTGCACCACATCCTGGAGGTTTAACCAAATACAAAAGAAAACACAGAACAAAAAATTAATTTTATTCAGTAATTTTAGAAGGCAAGGCATGTCTTGTTAATTAATATATGTCCTTGAAGGTGCACAGTTATGGAACCTATCTACCACCTACTCCAGGCAAATCATTTTAAACTAGTGAGCACTGATAGATGCTACAGGCTTGAAAGGGACTTATTTGTCTTTAAAGCTGATGTACTAGGTACAATTAGTAGTATGATGTCAATGACAATAGATGAAAATGTGTCAAGGCACTAGTTTTATAAAACAGAGATCACAAGTTCAAATCTCATTAGTCTTACCTGACATTGTGTTTCAATTCCTTCAATGCAAACACAATCAGAGGAATTTTGCAAGGAGTTAGCACATAAGCTGTTAATAAGCTTTATCCTGTAATCCATGGTTTGATTCCCTCAGCCTCCATTTGCCTATTGTCTGTCTCTGTGCAATTCACTTAATCAGCCATTACTCTGAAGCCAAGTCTGAAAAATGGCTAGGTGGCAGAACTCTATCTTAATAATAACAGATTATTAAACAAACAAATGAATAAATCAAAAGTATGCTGTCATGGTATAGTGGTCATACACCGAGCTCATAAAAACAGGTTTGTAAGTTCCAGACTTGCAGGCTCAAACTATTGTTATACCCAGCTGATGTCCATTATCATTAGGGTGACTGCAAAATATCCCAACTAACAAATTAAAACAGAGTGAGAAGGTCACACTGAAAAAACAATCAGTAAAAACTATATAGCAATCAGTAAAAACAAGGCCGAAATATGCATATCCATAGCTAGTGGGTTTTGGCTTTATTGGCCTGAAATTGTCCATTAAAATGACTAAAAATGTAAAAGTCCTGGGCAATCAGAATCACCATATAGCTGAAACACCTGATGTTCATAAGGTTCATTTGCATATATCCCATGTGCCTCTGTCACGGGAGGTTTGGGAGGTCAGTCATTGGAAGTTCTAGCTTTGCTGGAATTTTCATTTAGTTTTAATGATTGGTTTTTCAGTGTGACCTTCTCACTCTGTTTTAATTTGTTAGTTGGGATATTTTTCAGTCACCCTAATGATAATGGACATCAGCTGGGTATAACAACCCTGTGTTTCTTATGCTTAATCAAACACTCTGCTTGTTTCTGGATTAGAAATTTTCACAGCTGTTTCTTCTGAGAATTAGCTAAAGATTCATAAATCTAAATAGAAGGAGGGCGCTCCTTCCTTGACTATATGTTTGCTACTGCAGTGCTACAATTCACTGCTGAAAATTCTGCCTGTTTTCACTCTTTCAGCACATTTTATGTGACAGGTTTGTTCTTTTTATACCTATAATCTACCTCATTTATCTTTTCACAGAATTCAAATGGACTTTTGCACTTAGCTAATATTTATTTTCTTTTGGCATGCGTACCAAGATGTTGTTACTTGGTTTAAATTCTCTTCTTAGTTATCCTATTATTTACTCTTTTCTGCATTTGCTGAGATATTCAGTATGTTCTCTTTCTCTGTGGGCATTTGTCTTTCATTGAAGATAGTGCAGTGCTTTATAATGCTTTTATATGGTGGTTTCTCTTCTTCCTAGGTTTTTTAACAATATCATGTAGATCTCTTGGATGCTTACTATACAAGAGTTCAAAGGATGTAAACCCCAATGATGTTTGGCCCCTGTCTTGTTGCAAACAAGTAAACTAACAACTGATCCAAGTTCTTATCTGCTTCAGTTATATTTCTTAACATGAATTCCAATGTTTTATTGGACATGTCTACTAAATCATTTGTCTGTGGATGGTAAACTGGCATTTTTAGCTGTTAAACTGAAAACATTGACACAATTACTACATAACCCCTGACTCTTATCAGTGTACCTTCGGTGAATAAATATTTCTGAAATTCCTACTTTAGGGAATAATAGCATCAATTTTCTGATTAAGTAGAGTCAGCAGTAACCTAATGCAATAGTACAGATTCTGGGCATTTTGAGGTATAATCTGCCATAATCACGATATAGTAACTCCCCCTATTACAACTTACCAACTTAGCAACAATGTCCATAGCAATTCCTTTAGTAGCACAGACATTCTAATCAAGGGATTTATGAAGCCCGGTTTAGAGCTGTTTTCTGATATTCTTGAGAGGATGAACCGAATGTCTCTACTTCATTTATGATCCATGGCCCTTAAAATCAGGCTAGTACGTGGGACTTAGTTTTATCTAAGTGACCTCCAAACACATGGCTATTTGAGAGTCTGATATCTGAAGTCCAGTAATGATTTGGCACTAGTCACTGATATGCAATTCAGTCTAAATTCTTACTCACTCTGTAGAAGAGATATTTACTGGTTTCAAAGCAAGGGTAAGAGGAAGGCTCAACTTGTACTTAATCATCTACCAGTATTATTTCTATAGCCTCAGTTGGTCTCACTAAGGTATCATCTTCCCATTGAGCTTTTCTAAGATTAATATGGCTCACCTCTAAATCTACTATGTTTGGATTATTCTTCTCAGTTCTTTGTTTCAAAGTTCTGTTTCCTCTACAGTATAAAATGGCATGTTCCCTTCATATCCGAGTCTTCTTCTGCAAATTGTAGCCCTAAAAACCATGTCACTAGTTTTATTTTTTCTCACTCACAAATATCTCTTGAATAGAGTCCATATTTGCTTGATTTTTTCTGTTTTAAACAGACAGAAATGGGATTAGAATACTGACCAGATTATGTTTCTTTCCCCTTTTCTACACTACTAAATTATTTCTCATTCACTGCATTCACATTTTCAGTGCACACCTGTTATTTAAAATTCTCCATTTTTAGGGATTTATGTTTCAGTTAGAATTCTGCTAAGGCTGTTCAGTTTCTAATCCTCCTAATTTCAGTTCTTTGGATACACCCTTCAGTAAGGGTTTTCTTCTCATCAGTTCCTCTAGACAACTCTATCCCATGCTTTGTAACACTTTCAGATTATAATGTTTTACTGTGTAACTCCCTTTTTGTATGAGCTGTCTGCATCAAGTGCAATTTGCCTTAAGAGCACATGAAGACCACAGTCAGTCCAGGGCTGGTTCCTCTACCTTTCTCCAGATCTCCAATAAAACTCTCCACTGGCACAGCTATAGAGTTGATATCTCAGCTGAGTGACCAAGCCAAGACCTCCAGCACACTTCTCAGACTATAAGATAGTTACCACTGCCACCAGTTAACTTCTTATCAGCTATTTTAAGGCCCTTAACAAAGTGTGTCCAATCTTACTGTATAATATTAATATTAACACAAATTGTAGTATGACCAAGAGCAAGGCTATTAGGAGTGGCCCACACAGTGTCACCAAATAAATATGCAAGTACTCTCAACACTTAAACATCTCTATACAGATCAGCCACAATGAAAGGTTTAAACATATTTAATAATAAATAATAAAATAAGATAATACTAAATATATATATTCACAGTGACATCAGAGGTCAAAACCACAGGAAATATTTAAAACAACAATGCATGACAGTGTCAAATAAATAAAGAAAAATATCTAAACTAAGCTTCTCTATATTCCTGACTGAATCTAAGAGAATTACTATAATCTAAGAACTTACTAATACAGCAAGGTAGATGTGGTGAATGGATCTTCTAGTTGTCAGGTCCAAGACAGAATACAGAATGCTCTGTCTCACTAAGAGACTTCTCAAATTAATATCACAAATATTACTGATGGGATAACTTGCAGAATTACATCATTTCTTGTCATCTGACTGCTAGTGCCCTGGCCAAATAATAACTGATAAAGCTGGTAGGATTTAGCATCTACCTATAAAAATATACAGACAGGGGCTTCTCCACAGATCTCTGGCAGTTACTGGAAGTCATAAAACAATTACATCCCTAAAAATGGAGAATTTTAAATAACAGGTGGCATTCCTTCATGCTTTCAAGACTATTAATTACTTCACCCTAAAGAGAATACAGAAAGATTTCTAGTACAGGTATCGTGTCTCTTGCTGTATTGAAAATTGAAAGATACCACCTTTTATGGCCTAGCCATAAAGTAATTCAATTTCAGTTATTTTTCTGAAGTTAACCTCCTGTATTCCAGTTTCCACTGTTAAAAATACATACATTTAAACAGTTACAATAGTGCATGTACATTTCTGCTCACTTCCAGTAGAGCACACTGTGGCTGCATTTCAAACAGCACTCTTCAAATACCCTTTTCAACACACACGTCTGTACAATCAGTTTGATATACACATATACAGTTCCAATACATTTGTGACAGAAGCGTCTTGTATAAATCATTTCAATTTTCACCAATGACATATAATTATGTCCAAAATTCCAGCTAGCTGGGCTGGCAGTATCTTCTTTCATCACAAGCATAACATTCAAAAGTAACCAAGTAAGTCACTTTGTGATGTTTTTGGACATATTTGAGGATGATGTAGTTGTAGGACTCATTAATGCACTGGTATTAAGTTTCATTTGCTCTGGTAAGCTTACTAAATACTAATCTATAGCCATTCCTTTCTGAACCAAGGCTTTAATTAATTTCTCCATGGTGGTTTGCTTTGGTTCTGGAAACATTTGCAGACACAATGCTTTATTTGGTAACTGCATCTGAATCACCCATATCACATTAGGGTTATTGCAGTTTACTTACTAGCTTGGAATGTAAAGCAGGTGTACAGACAATTTATAAGTACAAGGAAAAGGGAAAAGCAGCACTAGAAAACCCTGTTTCTTCCAATGTCTTTTAGTTGTATTACACTGAAAACAATCACTTTTAACTGCCATGGCAGACACTTCATCTTATTGTATGTTTTTAGTAAACTTACTAATTTCCTTTATAGATTATTAGTGAAAATAAGAAAGGACTCGTTTTGGAGCATGAGTTAAGGATACAGTTCATTGGCATGGAAAAAATCCACTTCTGCTAGCTACTGATACCAGATGTGGTACTTTGATAACACTGGACATAGAAATTTGAAAACAAATGTAGCTTCACCAGTAGATGTCCAGGTATATCCAATGTTCAAAGTAATGTTGAAGTGCAAAGCCAGATTTTGGTCCAACTAAGACAAAGCTGCTACAGGTGCCAAATGAATCTGTTCTAACCCAGAACATCTCACTTCAGTCCCAAAATTATATTGTTTCTCTAGAGCTTCTGACTCAAGACAGATAAAGACACTGTTTGTTCATGAAAATCCTTTATCAAGCATGAGGACCCATTTTGCCTTTAGGAGCAATAACGATCTGTACTCAGACTCCAGTCCAGGACAATAAGCCTCCCCAATGAAACTCCAGGAGTCTCCCTAGAGAATCTAGTGAATCTGTTAAGAACAAATTAGATAACCAGGATCATAATGACCTATTAACCTGACATGTAGGAATTTCTCCTCTGCTATATTACATGACCTCAGCTTTTAAAGAAACATCACTATTCCATAGTATTTGCATCACACAATGGTATTAGCAATGTTTTAAATCAAAAAAAGTCAGAAATATAGAATTGTTGAATATTTACATCATATACAGCATTTCATACCCCAACATTCTACTATATGCATGTGTGTGTTTGTGTGTGTGTGTTTTTGTGTGTGTGTGTGTGTGTGTGTGTGTGTGTGTGTGTGTGTGTATATATATATATATATATATATATATATATATATATACTGTATATAGTATATATGCAGAGAGAGAGAGAGAGAGTGTGTAAAGATATATGTATATATATATATATATATATATATATATGTACACACACACACAGACACACACACACACTCACACACACACACACACACACACACACACACACACACACTTACACGTACACACATACACAGTCTACATGATGGTACAGATCTAAGCTCATGTCTATGTAATTCTTCAGTCATAAGAACACAAATGGGTCCATCTGAGTCAGAACATGCATCTGGAGTGTTTCTTCCTGGGCCTTCACTGAAAATTGGCTAATTCCAACTCGGACTTTCCCAGTAAACAAATACTAAATAAATAAAATGGTCAAGAAAAGATAAGGCACTAAATTGACTACACCTGATAATATGTACCTGAAAGGTTTGCAGCTTTAATGGGTTTTGACATTGAGTGTTTAAATCTAAAACATTTGATTAAATGCAAGTAAGGATTTGTATTGCCTTGGTTATTAAAGGATTAGAATTGGCAGAATACATTTTAAGAATAAACATTCTGCTTGAAGTGCATTTAGTTTTTTCAGCAAAAGCTGGTTCTGAACTCCTTCCAAAAGTCAGTTATTTTAGCTACATCTGGAAGTTTGCATCTAAAAAAGATTCATGAGTTGCAAAGCCTTGGCACTGGTATAGAGTACTACTGTTTGTACTCACATCTGGATTGTTATTAATGTTATTAAATCCTTTTACATTTTTTGGATTTTATTTTTGGTTTACATAATTAGTATAAACTAGTATCATACCCCACTTTTTTATTTAACAACCAGAATGAAGAGATGTTGACACATGAGCATAGATATTTGTCAGAGATAAGTGGGTCGAAGACCCACCCTACTCTGATCTGCACCAGTGCCAATGCTAACGACTAGAGGGTTTAGGTGCCCCTATTGACCAGTGTGTGTGCCCACCATAAAGACCAGCAATTCTAAGTTAATAAGCTACTGGCTGGCTGATGTCCAGTTGCCCAGCTTGAGTTACCTAGGATAGCATTATTGAGTGAAAGTCAGATGTAAAGCCAATCAACTAGCCAGACATGAACTAAGAATTGTTATACACAGTGTAAATTTACTGACAATATGGAGCTTAGAACTGGATGACGTGATGGTGAAGAGGAGGCTGGACATTCTATGTATCCAGCAGACCAGATGGATTGGCAGTGCAGCAAAGTCCCTTGGCCTGGGGTACAGAATCTACTACACAGGAGGAGGACAAACTTGAAATGGTGTGGAAATTGTGGTAAAGGAAAGGCTTCAGAAGACCGTGAGTGATGTCATCAAAATTAGTGATAGACTCATAGCAATCAGACTGCGGTGTAATGATAGGGCAGTATTCATAATCTCAGCCTATGCTCACAATAGGGTTGTGATAGTGAGGAAAAGAGTGCATTCAGACAGCAGTTGCAGGACCTACTGGATAAAGCCAGACATCATGAATTGGTATTGATTATGGGTGGCCTGAATGCACATATTGGGACAGACAGAACAGGATATGAGTACTGTCTGGGTCCATATGGGTGGAGCAACATGAATAAAGAAAGAGAGACTTCTGTCTGGCAAATGGCTTGATGGTAACCAGCACATGATTCAACAAGAGAGAGACAGTTGCAAGATCACATACAAGAGTGGCCAACATGCATCTTAGGTAAACTTCCTCCTATTAAGAAAAGGGCAGTGGGGTAGAATCAGTGATTGCAAAGTCATTTCCAGTGAAACAGTCGGTGTGCAGCATAAACCACCAGTTGTCACAATCAGCTGCCAGCAGTGGTCAGAGAAGGCTATAAAGTAAACAGAAACAAGGCTGAAGACCAAGAAGTTGACTGGAGATAAAGCACAACAGTTCAAGGAATTACTCAGGGATCTAGCACCGTAAGAAGTAGACGAACTAGGTGGAGTAGAAGAAGAATATCAACTCACCAAAATAGCATGTGTGAGAACTATTTGGCCAAGCCAGAAATAGAAATAAAGTATGCAAGGAAAGCTGGTGGTGGAATGCAGAAGTCTAGGAAGTCATCAAAAGAAAGGGGTGCAGGAAAAAGTGGGAGATAAAAAAGACAGACCAGGGTAGAGGCTAAGGCAGGAATTGCAAAAACAAAGAAAAAGGCATCAGAGGCACCCTACCAACTTCTGGAAAGTGGCTCAGTAGATGGCACAAAGAAATTATATCAGGTTGCAAGGCAAAGACAGAAAGATAAAGAAGACTGTCATAGACCCCCCTCATAGGGGTGCCAACAAAAACCTGCTCTCCAGTCCACATGACATTACGGATGAAGAAAAACTCACAGAAGCTGTGCTACCCCAAAAGCAAAAGGCTCAGATGAGGTCACAACAGAAATGATAAAGAGGGGAGAAATGGCTCCTGAGGGTACTCATAGCAGTATGGAGAGAAAGATGTTTCCCGGATGACTGCAAAATAAGGGGTCTATATTATATTATCGAAAAGTGAGTTTGCCAAACTGCATCTACATCGGAAATGCAGTTCAGCAAACTGTTGATGATGAGATTGCAGTACTGTGAAGATTGGAAAATTTGCCCTTTCCTCACTGTAGTGCGATCTCAGAGTTGATATATATAATTATCTGGGGTGTAGAGCGAATTTGCTGAAATGCATTTCTGATGTAGATGCAGTTCGGCAAATTCACTTTTCGATATCATAATATAGACCCCAAAATAAGCATATTAGTGCCAATGTTCAAGAACAAAGGGGGCAATCATAACTGTTGGCAGTATAGCAGTATCAAACTCTTATCACCTACATGAAAGTTCTGGAGAGTGTGACTGATGGAAAAATATGCAGAGTAATAGAAAATAAGATGGGAGATAAGCAGTTTGGATTCAGATCAGGATGCAAAACAATTGGTTTGAAGTTAGGAGATACCTGAGAAGAAGCTAGAGATGAGGAAAGCGTCCAACTGGGCATTCCTAGAATTGGGGAAAGCAGATGACAATATCTAAAAAAGCTGATTTGGGCAGTCCTGTGGAGGTTTAAAGTCCTAGAAACACTGATAGAATTAGTACAGGCTATGTACAAGGACCCAGTGACTCAAGTATGAACAATGTTTGGTTTCACTCAGGGATTCCCAGTGGGAGTAGTTGTGCATCTTTGTTCAGCTCTGAGCCCCTGCTATTATGCTGGCAATGAAAAGCTTCAGCAAGCAGGTCAGATGGGGATCAATAAAGTTATTTTAAGCAGACAATGTAGCATTACAGGCTGACTCTGAGCAAGAACTTCAGCCAAGGATAGAGGAATACAATGCAAAACTGAGGCACATGGGGTGAAACTGAGTACAGATAAAACAGCTGTAATGGCAGCAAATGGGAGAAATCAGAAGCAGTTTAGAATTGAGACAGAAGGCAAAACAGTGGAACAGGTTTACACCTTCATGAATCTAGGAGTGGCGGTTGAGGAAAAGGGAAGTCTCAATGAGCAGGTCAAAGCTAGAATCAGAGCGGCCGAAAAATGCCAAAAAAGCTGAAAAGCAAGGTGCACAAAACAGTGGTGTGACTAGTACTACTGTATGGTAACCTGGGCAGTAAATGTACAGCAGCTGAGGAAGGCAGAGGTGATGGAGATGAAGTACCTGAGATAGGTGGTAGGATGCATGCTGTGAGACAGATGAACAGATGAGGACATAAGATTAGAAGCCAAAGTATCTTCAGTTGCAGAAAAGGCCAAATCAACAAATTATGGTGAATTAGGCACATGTACAGAAAAGCAAAACAAAATCTGGTGAAAAAGATTTGGGACAGACCGGAAGAAAGCAAAAGGAAATGAGGAAATCCAGCAAAGAGGTGGATGGATTGTGTGAGAGAAGACCTGTGGCTATCAGGCATGGTTGTTGAAGAAGGTAGTAGGATGGCATTGAATAGAGACAGATGGTGATAGTTGACACAATACCCTGACTCTATGTAGATAATGAGAAAAAGTGGGTTGATGATAATGAATGAAAAACGTGTCTACTGGAAAGGCTAAACTGAACTTTGTAGTAGGAAGTAAGGGATCCCCTTCAAAACATCGAATGGGCATAACATCTAAGGTCAGAACATTGAGACCATAACATCTAAAACCCATAACGTCGAATTTCATAACATTGAAACTTTGCATCACAACTTCAAAACCTACAAATCACATGTAAATATCCTCTCCACCTAAAACAACACCAAAGTGGGAAACACACTTTGTACTACGTTTCTGTAGGGGGGCAAGCCCCCCTTCACCACCCATGTGTGGGGGGTCTGCCCTCCCCCATAAATTAAATATACCAACTCCGTGATCGCACTACAGTGGGAAAAAAGTTAATTTCCTATCCTACTGTAGTGTGATCTTGAAGTTGGTATATTTAATTTATGGGGGTGTGGGGGGTGGCAGGGGGCTTGTCCCCCTGCAGAAACGTATTACAAAGTGTGTTTACTACTTTGGTGTTGTTTTAGGTAGAAGGGATGTTATTTACATGTGATTTGTAGGTTTTGAAATTGTAATGTAAAGTTTCAATGTTATGAAATTCGATGTTATGAGTTTTAGACGTTATGGGTTTTAGATGTTATGGTCTCAATGTTTTAAGCTTCGATGTTATGAACTTTAGATGTTTTGAAGGGGATCCGAAATAAGGTAGGAAGGATTTTTCAGGTATCAGGCACACATTATCCGACAAACACACACACAATCATAAGAATTAATACATAGTCTTTTCCACTTTTTCTTGAATTATTCACCAGAATGTCATTAATGAGATTATCAGTGGAGACATCTTAGGTGCTTTCTTCTCCTAACATGTATAGGACCATGCTAATAGTCCACTAAATAAGACAGAATATCAAGGCCTACATTACTGACGTATCCCTTCTTAACACAGTTCTGGTATAATATAACTAGTGTTTCTCTAGAAAATGTGAATCATCAATTGGATATTCAGTAGTCTCCCTAAAACATAATCATAAGTACACTAGCCTGTATTCCAAATGTCCTGTCCAAAGAGACATGTCTAAACTTCAGATTTTGAACTAGAGTAAAGATACACTAAATGTAACTAAATTTATCTTGTATTCTCTAACATGTATATTAAATATAACTTGAGCTTTTCTCCTCGGGTCTCCACTGAAAGTGGGTTTCTGACCCAGCTGGACTAACCCGGTTAACGAATGTCAATAAGTAAAATAAATAGAGTATATAATGCCCCAAAATGTATGTGCAGTATGCACGTGGCAATCTACCAAAGCACTAAAGAGAAGCATCCTACATCTTCTAAGCAAAAATGTATTTTTCTAAAAGCTCTGCTGTTAATATACGGGTGTTAAAAATAATATTTTATCCCACATACTAGACCATGTTTCTAGATGTATAATATTTGCTGCTAATTATCCTGAAGCCTCAGGATCATGCAGGATAGCATTGTAGGCATTTCTTAATGCTTTTCTGATTACTAGCAGAAAAAGAGTTATTATAAAATCTTTTCACTATAACTCATCTAATCATGCTTGTTACAGCTTTAGCCCCACTTGCCCTTTCCTAAATGCATTCAAGTTGCTTGTTTACATCTGAGATCTATATTGTTAATAGCTCTTGATATCATTCAGGTGGCCTTAACACACCAAATTACATGATTTATGAGCACTGCAAGGGTTCATCATTATTCTGCATAAACATTTGAACAAATAAACAGAGGGCAGTTTGGGTGAAGACTGAGGAGAGTGTGTCCTCTTCTTCATCATGCAAATAGCCTCCCATAGCATCAGGTGAAACAGCATATGTCTGAGTGAGTTCACAGTGAAACAGCATGGAAAAGGAGCTAACACAGACCTATTTTAAAACTTATTCTTAGTTTCATTTCTTGTACCTGTTGGAAACTGACCTATTAATTTGGGACACAGAATGCTCTATTGCAGTTTTAAACCTCAAGGAACTTAAGTGCAATATTCCCCGGGATTCAAGAAGCTCGGCGCAAGGACAGTTTTAGCCTTGCACTGAGCATCCTCACTAAGATGGCGCATATGAATATGTATGAGGGTGTGCCGCCACAACCTCGACGTGCACAGGAAACGTGTGCGAGCGCAGGGGGCATGTACAAGTGCTCAACGGAGGCATAAACATGCCCCAACACTTGCAAAACCTACTATGCCTACTAGTAGAGCCTGCCCCTAATAGTAAGTCAGTAATTTAGTGTCCGTGGATACCGAAATGTATGCTAAGCATACAAGAGTGTCCACGAACAGTGAAATAAACTCGAAGTAGTAAACACACAAGCACGTAGTGGAATGTTGAGCCCTGTCCCTAGAACTTTCACAATTAGATTCCCTGCTCCTGTGTCCCTATTATACATTCAAATGCTGCAATATCGAAGGTGTAAGCAAAGCGCAGTGTGTCTGCGCATCGCTGCCCTCTGCCGAGCGTAGCTTACACATTATCATATTCATTCAAATAGAGAAAAACATGCGGAATCAACGTGTCAATAGTGTAGTGTTTAGAGCATCTGCCTAACAGACAGACATTCATGGTATGAGCCCAACAATAGCACATATCCTTTTCCATGTGGAATGAATGTCATTTTGCTGTAAAACCAACATAAGAGTATCGCATGAGATATTTAACTTAAATATCATTCAAGCAAAGTGGCACTGTCATAATGAAAAAGGTACTAGTAAGCAGGTGTAAGCACAAATAAGCATCAGTAAACACATATAGGTACCAGTAAGCAAGTCTGAGTGCACTTGTGTGGGTCTAAGCAGTGCCCAGCATAGGAAATGTATATAAGTATATACAGATATATATATATATATATATATATATATATATATATATATATATATATAAAGAACGATGTAACAATAAAACATACAAAAGGAATGAGAAGGGAATCAACAGCAACGCTGTCAGTGTATATCATATCCAGCTGGGCAGGAGTGAACAAAGCACTGCTACTCACACCACAGGCAGGATATTACCAGTGGGAGTAACATTGCTGATTTGCTAAGTCTGCTTTACACACAGAAGGTAGTCCCTCGTGTGACTACCCAAAAATTATATAGACCATTTGGCCATCCGACCATTACACAAGCAAGGGCAGGTATGTTCAAGGACTAAATGGTGGGAGAGCCTGAGAATACATGGGGTGGGACAACATACATGTAGGGCTCCTAATGCTCTGGAGAGGGCAATGTGTGGAGGTGTGTCATGGCTGCGATAACAAGTGGACAATGGAAGGTATGCGTGTATCTTGAACACAGGTGGAGTGAAGGAACTATGGGTATGAAATTATGGAGCCAGGGGTGCCAGGGTTGGATGGGCTGGTTCTAATTGGACCACCCCATGGAGGTCAGCGAGTTCATTATAGGTATATATGCATAGAAACATGCGGACATCAATGTGTTGAAGTACATTCTCTGTAACACATTCATTCCATTTTTATTTATTTATTTATTGACATTTGTTAACCGGGTTTTTCCAACTGGGCTTGTGGCCCATTTTCAGTGGAGACCTGAGGAGAAAATCTCCAGTAATACATTTTAAAATAAGTACAATTTTAAACAATATTGATATAATAGCAGTTATAGCAAAACGATTCACATATGTTGGGTTACATGCATAAAGTTAAAGTTGCATTAAAAAGAAGCTAAGTAACAATTTTACATTGATATAGTTCAATAGGTCAACCATAAACATTTTTTGTTTGTATAAAATTGTGCAAATGCATAGTAGACACATTGGAGAGAGAGGTGTAATGAGGTACTAAGTATGGTCCTTTTGAGGGTACATAAAGGGAAGGAAGACTAGGTAGGGCCATGGCAAGGGCAGGTTCTGGAATTGAGAAAATAAGTTTTTAGTTCATTTTTAAAGTGTGAGGTGTGAGAGACTGAACCTAAGTCAAGGGGAAGTTTGTTCCAAGCATGGGCAAGGGAGTGTTTGTAGAGTAGTTTGCCTACTGACCTTTTTGGGTGGTAGATATCAAGTAATTGTTGGTTAGAAGTACGGAGGGTTCAGGATGGGATGTAGATGGAGACTAAGGAAGATAGAGATGGACAGAAGGAGGGTTTGTAAAGAATAGAGTGTAGCATATGAAATTGATAAGATAGCAGAAACTGGGGAAGTTCAAGCCATTGAAGAGAGTTTAAAGAAATGCATTGGTGTGAGTTGTATGGGGAGTTAGTAATGAATCTGGCTATTTTATGGTAAGTCTGTTGCAGTTTGTTAGAGTGGAGGCCTGGATATTGGTAAGAACTGGGGCAGCGTATAAGAGGGAGGGGAGGAGGCTTGCCTGGCCCAGGGTAAGTCTAGATTCAGGGGTTAGGAAT
>NC_056727.1:1116332350-1116384850 GCF_019279795.1 Protopterus annectens
TTACCTCAGAAAATGTGTATGAATTCATATGCTCTGAGTCTGTCAATTTGTCAGGTTAATAGCACCAATAATGTAAATGTGTCCCTGATGTTGTTATGCTGTGTCCCTGATTCAGTTTGCATATTTTTCCAATCATATGAAAGGTCTGATAGGGACAGAAAGCACATATTCCACGGGCAGCCTTAGAAAGATGATAGAATATTAGGTATGCAGTAGCATGACTCGGCTGAAGGATGTGGGTTCCAAAACCCATTTACTTATTTGTATTGAAGAGTGTCAGTTTCCATGTATTAGCCAGATGGGTGCAGATTGTAAGAGGAACACACCAATAATATGAATCAAACTCTGGACAGATCGCGGATGCTGTACAGTCGAACGGCATGCTGTCGCCTAATGGGCAGCCATTCCCGATACTGCAGGCATGTAATCCGAGGTAATAGGCATCACAAAGTAATATCATAGTCCTCACTCCCACGCAGGGGTGTGAGTGTCAGATGCAAACACCAAATGAAGTGCATTTGCAAGTGCGGGAGCAAGTGGGTGTAAGCCTTTTTGGCCGCCAGTATGCAATTATTACACTGGTAAAGCAATGTAGAGGCTAACTGAGTGTAAGAAACTATAACCAGAGGTTAGCATTGCTTAGCACCACACAGACCCATGCACACCCACCCACAACTGCTTTAATGTGCCTTAATCACACCATATCCAATGGCCTTGTTCTGCCCAGCAACAAAATAAACAGCCTCTGCAAGGCTCGAAACCAGGACCCAGCACATACAGCTATTGTGATTTACCACTAAGCCATGGCAGATATACAGACATCGGACCTTATCACAAACTTATCATCCAGCGCAGTCATTCAACAGTATAGGAAATGTATTCCATCATGTAGATGTATGTGTGAGTGTTTATGTCCAGCATATATATACATACATATATATAGATATATCAGGAACATCCCATGTGACAACAAAGCATTACAAAGGAATGAAAAAGGAAACATCAGCAATGCCTATATTATGTAGTAGTGTCGTTCTATGTAATATCAAGACTCCCTTAGACAGACATGTGTCAGTCATACACGCAAACATTTGTACATTGGCCATATACATCACTCTGTGCATGTTATTTACATTAACACAACAGTTCCTGTCCAATAATTATGTGAGAACAGTACTCTTGCAAGGTGCTGTGTGTGACATCATCATCATGATAAAGGTACATGGGGTAACCATAGAGGGACTGGTAGTGTTGTGTGTACAATGGGGTCATCTGCATCACGTGTACCTGGAACATTTAGGAGTCATGTTCATACTAAGATTGTGCGCCTGAGAGACACAGGTGAGGACAACTGGAGTATGTTGTGATGCGTATTAAAAGGGTTACATGTATCCAGTGGACACATGTGTGAAATGGACAGCTATGTATGGGGCAAATGTTGTTCTAGGAACCGATTGGCATTTTGTTTCCGTAGGGTGAGAGTGGAATGTGGGGGAAGGAGAGTAGGTATGCTTGTGGAGGATAGGTAGGGTAGGATGACAGACAAGACAGTATACAGGGTCAGTATATGACACATGTGGGGGGATACACCTCGGACGGGGAGGGGTGTTCAGCATTCACAAGCCCATGAGCCCCCAGATGGAAACAGTGGGACGTAGGTCCCCAGCCATGGGTAGCCACCACCGCACCAAAACAGCTGCAAAGGTGGCAGTGCTGGGGGCTGTCTAAGAGGGGCAGCCTCACCCTGTAAATGTGACACTCTGCCCTTGAGCTGGCATATCTGGCCTCGAAACTCCTTATTGAGCCCCCTATGCACCACGTCTGGGACTGTACGACAGTGGACATGTCCCTGTCTGGACCTGCTCCCAAGGGGGACAAGCCCCATCCTCAGTGGTGGTACCACCAGAAAGTGGTGCAGAGCCAACAGAGGTGGAGGTCCAAGGCTGGGCCCTAGATGTGCTGGTGCCCAGTGCCATGGCCAGCTGAAGTGGGACAGGAGGTTCTGCCGGGATCTCCAAACCCATACAGTCTATGGTGTTGCAGTTTAAACACAGATATGGCTTAGTAATAGTCAACAGCATTCAGGATTACTTACAACAGCATGCATAGATATGACCATCAACCCAACACAACAGATGGTATACATTTGCAAAGAGAGCACAACACATGCATATATACTGCATGACATCTATACAATGTGTAGAAGATTTGTGACTTCAGCTATGAACAGTGGCTCATTGTTGGCATGTCACTGAGAACCCCAGTCTGTCATACCACTGTTTCATGTGACATATGTCCAGTCAGGGATGCGATGGCAGTAACTCATCACTATCACCATGTACTGGTTGCAATCCTCACACTATGCTCTTGCTGTTCACAGATGTGTGTTCAGTGAGTAACACAGGAAACAAATGGTTCCACACACTGACCAGTCCACGGATGGCCCTACAGATGGGGGTCCTTCACAAACAGACCACTGTCTTGTCAGTTTTAAAACATGCAGAATAGCCATTACCTCACACACCTTGTTAAACAGGCAGTTGTCTCAATGAAGCATAGCTACACTTACATGCTGTAGTCATGTCTGGCACATCACCCTCCTGTCTTTAGGCTATTTCCCACTGTGTATGTTGTTTGAGGAACATCCAGATATCATCTGTGATGCCGTTTACCAAACACCAGATCCAGGTACCACTCACAGTGACTGTCATGGGCAAACACCAACATGATGTTCCTAGATATTGTACTGTGTTTTTCATGCGAATGGCTATGGGAACATCATCACAGCTGTTCCACATGCAATCAACTAGAGGAGGACTGCAATAGGTGCAGAGGCCATCACCCGAACATGACCATCACTTACAATACACAAGCTTCTGCTGAGCAGGTGTACACGTCCACATCCACCAGACAGTGTGTGGGAGGGACAGACAGAGGCAAAGTACATCAGAGAAGGGCTTGGAGACTAAAACCTAAGCATCGTCTGTCACACACCTACCAGTGAAGGGGTTCAAACCTCTGACTGACTAGTCATTACTATTACAAGTGCATGCAGTTACTCCATGTGCCACAAAGCTGATATGTTGGTGTGCCATAAGAACATATATATGTGTGTTGGTGTGCAACATCTGCAACAGGGATATATAGTAGACAGACATTAGGTGTAGCACACATGGCTGTCCACATGAATGGATGTCATTGTCAACACAGCCACACTCTCTAATGGACTCACATTGACACTCTTTGTCAGGCCCACAAATACTCTCCCAAACCACTTAGTTTGCCACACTGCAGTAATGTACAGGTACTACATGCACCACAGGGGATATCTGGAGGTTCTATGGGCTAGGGCATGTGAACATGTTTGACATCTGTCAGTATGCCAATGGGAGTTATACTGGGAGTGACTGTGGTTGGGAGCATCATACCCCACAAGCAGATATTGTACTGTGTTTTTCATGCGAATGGCTATGGGAACATCATCACAGCTGTTCCACATGCAATCAACTAGAGGAGGACTGCAATAGGTGCAGAGGCCATCACCCGAACATGACCATCACTTACAATACACAAGCTTCTGCTGAGCAGGTGTACACGTCCACATCCACCAGACAGTGTGTGGGAGGGACAGACAGAGGCAAAGTACATCAGAGAAGGGCTTGGAGACTAAAACCTAAGCATCGTCTGTCACACACCTACCAGTGAAGGGGTTCAAACCCCTGACTGACTAGTCATTACTATTACAAGTGCATGCAGTTACTCCATGTGCCACAAAGCTGATATGTTGGTGTGCCATAACAACATATATATGTGTGTTGGTGTGCAACATCTGCAACAGGGATATAGTAGACAGACATTAGGTGTAGCACACATGGCTGTCCACATGAATGGATGTCATTGTCAACACAGCCACACTCTCTAATGGACTCACATTGACACTCTTTGTCAGGCCCACAAATACTCTCCCAAACCACTTAGTTTGCCACACTGCAGTAATGTACAGGTACTACATGCACCACAGGGGATATCTGGAGGTTCTATGGGCTAGGGCATGTGAACATGTTTGACATCTGTCAGTATGCCAATGGGAGTTATACTGGGAGTGACTGTGGTTGGGAGCATCATACCCCACAAGCAGGCAGAAGGCACCAGTGCTGACATGTATGTGTGCATTGCTTCATGGGTGTATAGTGGTTGGCTGTGCAAGATGGCTGTACAAGGCTGGGTGAGGATTAATCCTTGGCATCACACCACCCGACAATGGTTTGCAGTGTGGTACAGGGGTGTAGTGCCTGCAATGTCTCACACAGATGGGTATTGTATGAACTGTCCTAATATCCTTTTTACCATTGTGTATGGCCATAGCTTTGCAATGCATGCCATGTCTGTGTTTGATAGTCCTTGACATGGACATTGCCTGGAATGTGCATGTCCCACAGTAATGTACAGTGACATGTACAGGTGTACCTGGTTTGGCTGGCACATGTGTACACAGACCGTTATCCTCCAATATGCCAATACTGGCCTGGTGGGCAGAACCTGCTCATAGTCAGCAGGTTGACCCTGCACCTGCATTGATAGCATGATACAGGTATTCCCTGGTGTTAGTGGCATCGGTCCATAAAGGGCACATGTGCAAGGCATTGTATGGCCTCTGTGGATCACATTTGATGGCACCATATATGTTGCAGGCATTCAGTGGGGAACATAGCGAAGGCACATTCTCCGCAATTATGTGTCTATTGTACTGCTGTACAGGGTGCCATGCCCTCTGCAGCCCACTGCAATCACACCATGCCTACTATCTGTCATCAATGGGCAGGGTACTAGCAACATAGTGGGATATTCTAGGCAAGTGTGTTTGTGTATGACACATGGGTTTAGGACGTATTCCGGATAATAGTTGGGTTGCATACTTTGTTCACCAAGCCTTTTGCCAGATGTAGGGTTATGGCTTGCCAACACAGTCCCTTGGCTGACTGACATCTGTACTCCTCGTGAGGTGGACATTGTGACATGTAAGATGTACACCATATAGGAAAACTACAAAAGCCACTCTCCAACATGTCCAGTGGTTAGGCACTCACAGCCACCTCCACACAGGTTCTAATAGTCAAACACACACACACCTGCCATGTCCTGAAATAGAAACCCTACCTAGCTAGTGTATCACACTTCAGCATTACGCAGTTACAGCATGCACTATGGAGATTACTGGGTTACAGCACTCCCAGAAGTGTATGTCTAGGTGGGTGACATCAGCAGGATTGCCAAAGGTGGTCATGTGTATTGTAAAGAGTGTGCATACTCTTAAAAGCATTGTTCTTGTCTCGGGCAGACAGAGACACACACACACAGTTGGTTTCTCTTGGAATAGAACCCCTACCTAATTAGTTTATCTCACTACAGCAATACACAGTTACAGCACAGGCTATGGAGAATACAGGGTTACAGCGGTCCTAGAGGTGTATTCCTAGGTGGGTGACATCAGCAGGATTGTCAAAGGTGGTCATTTGAATCATAAAGAGTGTGCATACTCTAAAAAGCATTGTTCCTGCCTCAGGCAAACAGACACACAGACACACACACACACACACACACACACACACACACACACACACACACACACACACAGTTGGTCTTTCTTGGAATAGAACCCCTACCTAACTAGTTTATCACACTACAGCAATACACAGTTACAGCACATGCTACTGAGAATACTGGGTTACAGCAGTCCCAGAGATGTATATGTAGGTGGGTGAAATCAGCAGGATTGCCAAAGAAGGGCATTCCAAGTGTACCACGGGTTGTACATGTCTGTTACCTGCGTGTACCCGCTGTTTACTGTCACAAAAACACAATTACACCTGCTTAAAAGTGTCTTATGCAGTCCTAACTGACAGTATCAACATGGCTTGCAGGTCTTGAACCCTGGACCATGCACACTGAAGTCACTGGATGTACCACTAAGCCATCGGGGTTGTAAACATGTTGCATGGAGTCTATAATGCACATCCTACTACAGGTATTCCAGAGTACTGAAAACAAATGGGACAGGCCCTTTGTGTACATATGTGCAGTACCCTTGAATGTACTGTACTCTGTGAAACAACAAAGACAAGTCTACAGCTGTACAACTGTTATACCTATATATATATATATATCTATATCTATATATCTATCTATATATATATATATATATATATATATATATATATATATATATATATATATATCCACACACACACACACACACACACACACACACACATCTGAACACCCTTTGTGACACAGAAGGGTTCCAAAGGAACTGACGTGTACACAAAACAGAGGCATCTCTTGTGTTATAACATTTAAATCATAAGCAGTTCACCAGAGAAGGGATGGTTGTTGTATATGTGGAGTTTGGGGTGGGGAATGATGGCTAATGTAATCTACCCCGGAGATTGTGGAGTTAGGGTGGGGGAATGATGGGTATGGACCTACACCCTAGCGACCACTTCTGTGTCACTGCTCGACAGTGGCACAGGAAAATAACATACCCAACTGTAGTCGTGCTTGACTGTGTATTCTTTAACATTCCTAACTATGTAATACTTTGTAGACACCGGTCACCACAGATGGCTACCATGGCGTGTTAAAAGACATTACACATGTGTATGCCTGGCTACAGGGTAGTCACACACACAAACATGCACACACTTGCCAGTATTGTGCATACACGCCTTGCCTATGTAAAGGTAATTAGTACAGTGGTATGCAGTTGGGATATGTGCCACAGAACACATACAATTACACTTACTGATTCCATGTCTGAGCTTGGTAACATCACAGGACCGATTACTTGCAGTGGGGAGGGGGGAAGAGAGAGGTATAGCGGTTGACAAGGATAAAGGCCAGTGCAAAAGGAGGTATCTCTTTGGAATGCAGCAAGACCCATGGCCATGACAGGATGCAGACACAAATACACACATACAACCACACTCCGCCTATGCTGACACACACACTCAGGCATTTGCTGAGACACACACACACTCAGCCATTTGCTGTCTCACACACACAAACAGTTGCCAGTGGTGGGATCAGAACTCCTGCCTATCTAAGGATCACTATTACAGTACTACGCAGTTATGAGACTTGCCACAGAGATTACACATCCCAAGGCAGTCAGACTGCCTTTCTACAATTGAGGACAACAACAGGGAGAGTGACAGTCACGAAGTACATAGCTGTAGACCTGTGTGTTTAAAGTAGGTGACCATTACAACCTGTATGCACAAACAAGACACACCATCCGCAGGTAGGCCTGAGAGGTATACTTGTAGCACAACAGGAACCTGAACTGGAGTATGGCCATCTGCAGAATGGACAACTACTATCACTATACAGGGTTACAGTGGGCATGCTCATACATTTAGTAGCACAGAGCCGTTTGGGATGCACTATGACTACAACTACACAAGGTTATACTGGGCATGCTCATACACTTAGTAACAAAGGGCTTGTTGGATGCACTGACTCAAATTACACAAGGTGGCAGTGGGTACGCTCATACACTTAGTAGCACAGGGCTGTTTGGGATGCACTCCGATTCTAACCACCGAAGGCCACAGTGTGCATGCTCAAACACTTACATGTACAGAACACATTGTAATGGACTCCTATAGTTAACACAGGTTTACAGTTAGGTACATCTTACCTGTCAGTATATATGCACATCATACTGGTTTACTACCTGATACCTGTATGTGGCCTGTAAATGATATATCTGTGTCTGTGCATACATGTACATGAAGTACTGACATATATATGTTACGTATACACATTCATGCATGTGTGGACATGACAGACAATAGGTTACCTGGGTCACACAGGCGAATGCTACCTACAGCATGTGTTACACACCTTGCTGCCCTGAAAGGCATACATTGATAGCAGGTTGTGGACAGTGGCATTATACGTGGAACAGTGGCATGCACAAGCATAATGTGTGAGCCACCTTGTGTAATGGTACTGAGGTGCAGATGACAAGATGACCTCTCCCAGCTGTGGTAGTAGTTGTCATTATTAGCAGGACTGCTACCCTAAGTATATCTCACATTGGTCATATACACAAGTTCTGCCACTGTCCGTCACCTTACATGGGGCATTTGCTACCAAGCACATTAATGCCACATGCAGTGATGTCATGGTACGGGTGGCAACTGCTAGACCAAAACAACGAGCCAGTGTCCTGCTGTCATTATGAGGTTGTCCAGTGTCTGTCATTTTGGGCTGTCATGACCAAACGGCGAGCCTTCAACACAGAGAAAATGCATCCATGTTACACATGTGCGTGGATAATACCTAGGTCACATTTACCCATATAGCCGCATTCCAAGGCAAATGTCCTACACACAGAAGTAACACTCTGACACCTACATGACAATTGCATTGGATGCCTATGCTAACCCATGCTAGATGTGTGGCTTTAGTAATCCATTTGCTCAATGTAGAACCTACAATGGGGAATACCAACATCTGTGCAGTGAGGAACAACTGATTGAAGGTTCTGTAGTGCACAATTGCAATACCACCATATAACTCAAATCCAGACATGTGGGCCATAACAGTGATATGGACCATAACAGGTGGTAGTGTACACATATTCATAAAGGCTACTCACATGTAAAGACCACTACTCTGACATAATGTATCACAGATGAGTCAGGTACAGGTGACAGTGGCAAATGTTGCATTCTAGGTTGTATCCTCATATACATCCACCACCTTGTTCCCAGTCTACCAACACACATCCATATGTGGTATGACATAGTATAGTAGACCACCAGATAACCCTCGAATGGTTGACTGTACCTAGGCCTACATCAACAGTGCAATGTACCCATGTACAGACACAGCTGCATAATGTGTTATGCGATGCAATAATACCACTGTTTGTAACCTGCTCAGTTGTACACATACCAGGTTCCCTCGGATGTTGTCAGCATTAACATGGTTGACTGTTGCTGTACACCAGTAAACAACACCCTCATAAATGTAGAAAAAGCCAAAAAACGAGTAAATCCAAGGAAAGGCAGAGGAGACTGAACAAACAAAATCCACAATTCCAAGCAAAATAGCGTACAAAACTTTAATGACCGCTTTCATCACACGACTTCATCAGAATACACTCCATTAAACAACACCCTCATGGTTGGATGTGACCTAACCATACCTGCCCTGGATATGTACATCCCACACTCATACAACATATATTACATTACCATAGTTTTCATTTACCTTTCTACATACAGGTAGCTACAGTCATTACACACATGCACACGGCAGATACCATGCTAACAGTGCATAAGGTTTGATATCTATGTTGACAGAGGTAATATCCCCTCTCTATTGGTCACCCGTGACACCTATCATATCATACAACACCCCATGTGGCATGTATGTCTTTAGACATGTCCACCTAATGCAATGCCTACAAACATACCCAAATAACAGGACCATAGGACCTACACAAGGCCTGTATTGACAGACTCAAGGAAATCCAGCTCTGCACTGTATGTTCCTGAGTAGTCACAGGTGATATGTTTATGACATGTACAGCCATGTGTGGCCACAGCTCCTACATATACCCCATGTCAACAGTTGCAAGCCATGCATGCTGTGTGCTGTCTGGACATTAGCCTTAGTACCACAATAGCCAGTACATGCTGGGGTGAGATGTTTACAAGCCACAGACCTCACACATGCTTTAATGATTGTACTGCCTAGCTCTAACAGACCACATTGCACTCTTCCAGTACACATAAGGTGTGTGAGGCAAATATGATGAGCTCACTGTTGACAATTACAGCGCCCTGGCTTCATCATGGCACTGTCAAGTAACAGTTTGTTGGCACATGACATGGAATAATGCTGTGTGTGTCATGCTATGTGCTGTTGTAATATATATATATATATATATATATATATATATATATATATGTATACACACACACACACACACACACTTGGCTACTCAGTGAAAGTTGTGGTATCCTACCTGTAGATGAATACAGCATCCATTATGGTGTAATGCTCAGCTATGTTTCACACATGGCGTGGGGAAGGTGTGGAATGTATCCTCTTGACCTGCTAGTGCACGTACTGATGTAGACCGCATATGTGTACATGTATTGCTGTTTGTGTAGATTCCATGTGTATGCAGTGTCTGATGTCTGAAGGTGACTGCTGTCTTAGTACATCATGCTGTTGCAATTCAGCCTCAACATTGCCAACTGTATATGATGATATGCTATAACTACAGTAAGCCGTACATGAGGTATGGACAGATGTTTGGAAATGACTAGTAAGTGGTGGGGCTTCTTTGCAGATGAATGATTACTGAGGACAGCTAACTGGTGTGTTACAACCAGTCTTACAATAACCTGTGTACCTGCTAAGGTCAGGTTTTGTTAATTCAAGTGGAAGACAGACAATGCAGAATGCTGTAAGGCAAACCCTGTGACACCTGTAACAGTGATACCTCCCCTGTGCATATATTATGCATATATCAGCACAGTTGTTAAAGGAAAGGGTCAGTAAGCATTGTACCGGATGTGATAGTGCTGTACTGCTGTAGTACCTATCATGAGACAAGCATGTGTTTGATTCACAGTACTGGCACGTGTGGGTGTGTGTCCATATATGTCACATATGGTTGGGAATACATCCCACATATTATCGTTCTCCTGAACACTGTTGTTGACACCAGTACAGAGTGAAGTGTAGAAAGAAAGCCATGGGCAGGTCGTTAAACCTCACACATGTAATGTGTCTGTATGTGTGTGACATATGTGTATATCTTTGTGAATGCCGTTGTGCATGTGTGTGTGTGTGTGTGTGTGTGTGTGTGTGTGTGTGTGTGTGTGTGTATGCATGGCTGTCCTGTTGCTGGAGTGAGGCTGTATTTTACCATAGTGAAATGTTAATTCCCCCTCCCCCATCTACTCAAAGCAGTCTAGCATCCCTGTCGATATCATCAATCATAGACAGGCATACTAACCACCTGTTAACATGTACACCCTGGGGTGTGACCTGTTGTTACATAGCCTAATGATGGACCCCCTCCCCACATACACTAACTGCACTGCAGTATGATGTCCTCGATCTTAGGCCATTCCAACTACCTGTACATGTGTAATCTCTGTGGTACGTCTTGTAAATGCATAGTACTATAATGATGATATGCACATAGGCAGGGGTTCTCATCTGAACACTGGCAACTGTGTGTGTGTGTCAGAGTGTGTGTTTGTGTCTGGAATCCCTGAGTGTGTGGGTGTGTCTGTGTTTGCATGCTGTCATGGCAGTGGGCATTACTGCTTCCCAATGAGAAGCCATTATTTCCACTGGCCTTTACCCTTGTCATCCAGCATACCACTCTTTAACCCACTCTGCACTCCAGGTAACTATACCTGTGATGTCACCCACTATGGATGTGATGGCTCTGAGCACAGTAGCTTACTACACAGCTATCATGCTCTTGGATAATTAGAACAGTAAACATATTTGAAGCATGGGAGAATAAAACTGTGATGTGGAAGCTACAAAGTGCATTCAGGTATTGTCATACTGATCTGTGGGTAGTCAGCATGTACATATGTGACTCCCGCAAACACCAACATCCCTGGCACATGCAACTACACCTGAAAGACGAAGGCAGAACGGCAAGTTCAACATGCTGTTAGTGTTGTTACACATGATACATGCTGTCAAACGTACAAAATGCACTCTAAAACTGCAATACATGGTATGTCTGCTTCCTGTCAACACTACTCAACAATATTAATCTGCAGTTGTCTACATAGTATGTTCACACTGTGCATCAGACCAAATGAACATGTCCCTGCACCGATGGTGTGGACGACAGGGATGAGGCACAGCCATCATCATATGCACAGGGTGATGATGTTTGCCAGAGGCCTAGGCTGTGCCATTGGATGACATCATGCGTGTGTGTTATGCCCTGTGATATCATTGGGTGTGTGTGGATGTTATGCATGTGTGTGTTGAGGTGCCCTACATTTGTTTCCAGTGTGTGTGTATGCATGCACACAGGTCTGGCATGTGGCTGGCCTACACAGGGGTAATATTCACAGCTGCAGACTGTACAAGGGAGGTGTGTGTCCGGCCACGTGACTTGCACCTGCCAGGGGTTGCACGGGCACTACCAGGAAGAGGTCCAGATTGGGTACAGTCTGATTACACATGTCCACTGGAATCGTGTCCCTGTTGGGACCATCCAGGACCATGTGCACATGGCCTGCTGTGTCTTGATGTGGACTGCACAGCACCAGCAGCACTGCTGCTGCTACCGCCACTATGAGAGTGGGCATGTGCAGTAGCATGTTCACGTACACCTTCAACAGGTGATGTAGCTGGCCTACATCCACGTGTCCGATGCCTCACTCCCACCAGATGTTCCAGCACAGGCATTCCATGCTCAAGGATTGACATGCCACAGTCAAGGACTCCCACCATGTCACCCAATCATCTGTTCAAGACATCTGCAAGATGATGGTGAGCATTTGCAAGTGTCTGTATGTTGTCAGTTAATGAATGGACAGCAGCCCTCTGAAGCCTCAGACAGTCTCTGTTGTGCCATTCAGCACATGCCTGTGCCTCCATTACAGCCCGAAACATGTGTCTGGTGACTCACGCTGATGTGCTTGGTCCTACAGGGGCAAGTTGTCCAGTTGTCCTCCTACGAGCAGTGCTGGGCACATGCCTGTGTGGGACATCACCAGTCTGTTGACTGGGATCATGGTGTGCAGCCACACCTTCCATAGTCACTACACTTCCCTGTTCCATGCTTCCACCTACCAACTGTCCTTCCTCTATGACCAGTGTTGATGGAGTATGTGCAGGCAGGGGAACTGTATGCAAGGATGAGGGGGAGACATATGGAATGGCAACCAATGGCACAGATTCAGCCCCTGACAACCCTGCCTGTGCCTCAATCATACTATCATCATCACTGCTAGAGTCTGTGGGGACACTAACATCAGGTGGACCGCAGGAGGGCAATGCACCTACATCAACACCTGTGAGGGTTAGACAAGAACTGTACATTACAAGTTATACCAGACACACACAGACACACAGACAGAGACACACACAGACACACAGACAGAGACAGACAGAGGCACACCTAGACACACAGACACAGACACACACAGACTGACACACACAGGCAGACACACACACACACACACACACACACACACACACACACACAGACAGACACAGACACACACGCTACATGCAGATGATTTGGCAGATGGCATTCAGCTTAGACAATTATAGTTTCAAAGTAGGCAATTATAGTGGTAGTTATCATACATCCCTGAGTTGCACAGAAGAGCATGCATGTGGTATAGCAGACGGCATGCACCTTACATAATTATAATGGTGGTTAGTATACATACCTGTATTGCACCATTTGTGTTAGTAGTCTATGTCCCATACCTGCAACACAATGCATGCACTTTGCACCATTGCACTTCACTGCCATGGTGTGTGCAACATACACCACATGTTAACAGACCATCACTGACCTTTGTACATCTGCCACTGATGCTTTGAATTGGCCATCACCCCTATGTGTGAGGACATTAGCAGTAGGGTATGTCGACTGCATGCTATGTTTGTCTGAGCCCTAGCTTGCATATCTCCCCCAAAGCAGTGCATGTCTGTTCAACATTATTCTGCCTACCTCTGAGCTGAGTGTAGACATTGTGCATGTGGCTGTACACACATGTTTGACACGGCTGTCCCTACTTTGCAATGGTGCCACAGACCAGCACAGGTTTACAGTACACCGGCCTGCTGTATGGCATATGACCTTGCCAATCACATGTGGTATGACATGTCTTCTGCTGACGTGTTGAATGGCATGCATACATGTGTAACGCAATGGTGTCCTTTCCAATCTACAGTACGATAATGGTGTCCCAATGCAGGGACGTGTTATACAAACATAGGCCTTCAGCTGATGCAATGTTGTCTGTCCACCCTACAAATATGCAGGGACATACTGCACATTGAGCTGATGTGCATAGCCATTGCAGGACATCATGTGGCTTCACAATTGCTATACAGTGTGAACTACTGACACAGTTCATAGCCATGACAATGTTCACATACAATACATATCTATTGTGGAATGTGACCCATGTCACTGAGTTGTATACACAATAAACCTCAATGTGGAATGTGTGACACAGGTCACAGAAGGGTATACGTATGACACCCCTGCACATCTGCAACCATATTACTGATACCTGGCAACTATGCCCACACATGGCTAACTTACAAGTACTCTATGTCCCACATGCCATCTGTGTACCTCACACACATGAGGAGCAGGCATGACAGTGACGTCTGACACCAGCAAGGTGAATGTACTATATCTGTGGCTTGATGTGGATGTATATGTATGTTGTGCAACACACTTTTGGATACTGTATAGGTGAATGCTTCCATGTCATGACACACCTGATGTTCAAGACATGTTATGTGGTGGTTTCATGTTACGCCTACACAAGCTGTGCACAGGCCTGTATGATGTTTAGGGTTTCACATCTGCAGTATCACCATTACACAAAGGCCATAGTTGTATTGTGTCGAGCCAATGTACAACAGGGTGTACATACATGTACATCACTTCTACTGTGTGTTTTGCTTCATGTCTCTGGCCATCCTCCATGGCCATGTGTATACATGTTCAGTCCAATGGTTGTGATGGCCATCTTATTTCACATGTCAGTGTTATCCCATATGACATACACCCATAGATGTATATGTGCCACTGAAGACAGGGTTATGCAGACAAAGGGTGGTATGTATGGGATGTGAGACATGTTTTGCAGGATGGTTGAGCAGTGTTGCAGTCAGCCCACTACATGTCATGGACATGTCTGATAGCACATGACATTGTCTGACATTCATAGCAAGGGTATACTCCACAAGGGTGTATCCTGTTGGCCGGGCATACTCCAGCTCCAACACATTTAGTGTGTGTGCACACATATGCTTTCTGTACATTACTGTTCGTATTCCCAACATGTGTAATGCTGATATGTAGTACCTGTCCCTACAGTGGAACACACCTCCCCCATTGTATTCACTGTTGTCCACACATCTGGCAATGACAGTTTGGAAGGTTTAGTGTAGGTGTTTCATATAGTCTTCAATTGTTTTACATAGGTAAACAGTATGATACATTTCAGGTCTGACCAGTGTCCATTACCAGGACCACCATACATTATGTGTATGTGTGTTATGGCAGATAGCATGCAATTAATATGTTCAATGCATTATCAAGCCTGGTAAATAATAACAATCTCACCTGACACAGGCTGCTGTCAGTACAAAATGCCAGAGGTACCTAAACAGGGGTGCCACAGCAGTAAGATCATTATCCACACCTGTGTGGTAGCTACAGGGTGCAATGTCTATGTTAGCACATAAGCCAGTACAATACACTATACTATGGAGTATGCACATCTGTGCATACATAGAGCAGCAGACTATAGTATGTGGCATATGTGCATGCATAACTTGCATATGATGTTATGTTACATATTGTACAGTAACACATGTAACTATGTGATATATGGTTGTGTTTTATGTGCAGTAGTGACTTACCAGGCAACTCCAGGCTCGGTGGTTGAGAGACACTCACCTCCACAATACCAGCTAAAGCTTGTGGATGGAGGTATGCAGGTGTCCCTAGGTTGGCCAGTAGCTTTTTGGTACATGTGAGTGGGGGCTGGGTGTGTGGCCCCCCACCTGTTGCACCTTGTTCCCTGGTGATTGCATTAGCATGCTGTTTCGCCCATCTTATCAGGTCAGTGCAGTGTTGTTGCACCTGCTGATAGGTGCGATTGTGACCACCAACATCATTTACCCTCCTGCAGACTTCCTCCCACAGGGCAACCCGCTTCTGTACATCGTGTGGCACATGGCTGAAGAGCGTTGTGTAGTTGTTGAGGAGGTATGGGATGAGGACCTCATCCTCCAAGCAGCTGTATGGTGGCAGTCTGCTACGTGGCATATCTGGAAGACATAACGATGGAGAAAGGTCACAGTAACTCACAGAGAAGTACAGCAGTACAGCTGAACATACATGTGTATCACATTTATTAAGATTACAAATACATCTTTGTAGATCTACATAACACTAACACCACTGACATGTATAAGTCACACACATTTGACACCTACTGGTGATGTGATGTTATTGCCATATATGTGTGTGTCATGTGATGACATTGCTCATACCCCATGTGGATGTTGTCTTGACGTGGGCATGTCTGTTTGCCTGTAGTGGTCTCTTTACCTATCAGCACATGCCTGGATGTGTTCACATTAATGCAATCGACCTTAACGCTGTGTATATGCCACATAAATAGTCATACATAGCCACTAGGGACATGACCTGTGACCCTGCAAACTTGCAAGCATGTATGTGTTTTGCCATGTACATCTGCATGGCACTGTACAGCTGTGTAGCATCCTGTAACACATGGGACAATAGCTAGCCTGATGGTATTTACAGGGTTAGATATCAACTATGGCATGTATGGTCATAGTGATCTAATAGGCTATATGCCCTGGGCCATTTATGAGCCTAGGCAGACAGGTTACCTAGCTGTAGGCAACAGACAGGTAATTTTCAGTGGCCAGTTCAAGCAGTGCCACAGAACTGATACACATGGTTACTGATATATTTGGCATGCGGTCATCACACCATGTTACAGAGAGGGGCGATGTGCAGCTTCACTGGACAGGGATGCATAGTATGGCAAGAGTATGTTAAGTGTATGGGACAGGGATCTGTCAGGCATGTTGTGATCCTTGTACTGGAAAGGTGGATGTCCATGATGTATGTGTTTATTTGGGATCGGGATGTGCTAAGTGTAGCATGTCCAACACCTCTGGGTTAGACATGGCTTTATTCAGGGTAGGCTGCATGCTACATAGTATAGCTAGGGATTATGAAGGGCAGTGTAGGCCATCTACACATGGGCAATAACCCTTAAAGGAAATATTTGATCTATTATGGGTCACATGGGTGTTGAGTATGGCTGAGCACTTATCTCTATATTCCTGGGTGGCACTCTGTCATGATTAGGGGTGCCACATATGACTACCTGTCTTTTGTGGTGACATAACTATCAAAGGGAAGTACTGTCTGGCTACATCCCATACACACAGTTGCCATTATGTTGACTGCCTGCTGCCTAGGTGGTAGTTAATGGGTACAGGGTTTGTAACATAGGGGGTGACAATGCAATACTTAGCTGTCAGATTGTGGCCATACATCACACATCACACATCTGACACACTAAGGCCCTTCTGTATGTTGAACAGCACACAATCAGTTGACTATTGCTCCTAGTTCATAGTCATTTGCAGACATCAATAGGCTGATGCCTTCTGTGTTAGTCTATGTGGTGTAGATAACAAAGAGGGGGAGTACCAGGAATGACCCCTATATTACTGTGGCTGGCACTGGATTGATGTGCGTGTATTCGTCAGACACCTTCTGTAGTGTGGGTTCTGCCAGCAGTCCAGTTGCCAACCACTTCTGTGACATACACCTAGTTTACTGAGTGTTGCTGGAACACAGTATGGGTGATGGTGTCCTACAACCTGGCAAGGTTATGATATGCAGTGTGAATCAACCCTGCTGTCATCTACATCTGTACCGAGTACATCAATTACATTGACCACGGTTCATGGCCGTACAGACTAGACTCAGCAGGGTAGTTGTGCACTATGTCCCATTATCAATGGTGTCTCCCCCTTTGTGGGGTGTGATAACTGTTGCTGTGCACCATTCGGTGTGTAAACAGCCTGACATGGAGCTATGATTGAACATGATGTGTATGTGGATAGCTGAATGTTCTTACATTTGTGTAGGATACACCCTGGGATGTTGAAAGGTCCCATGAAAGCTGTATGTATGGCATTAGAGAGTTCAGCTTGTACCTGCATAGTCATTAGTACAGGGGCCCTGTAGTGTACATGGATATATTACTAAGTGTACCTGTTGGGGGGGTGGAAGTTGCAGTGGTAAAGCGGTACCATTGTTACCTCACAGCAAGAGGGTCTCCTGTTCAATTCACGGCTGGAGTACCTTCTGTGTGGAGTCTGCATGTCCTCCCCGAAGTTGAGTGGCCTCTGAAAGACATGCGTGAATGGGCGTGCCTTCACTGAAGGTTGGGCGTCGGGCTTGCAATTCGGCACCATAAGAAAATCTACTGCCAGTCATTAGCAGACCAGAGTTCCTCTGTGGCGACCCCTGACCGGGAAAAGCCGAAAAGACAACCTGTTGGGGTGGGGGGAGGTGGAAGTTAGTTTAGGTTCTCTGAGACCCTATCTGGATGAACGGGTGCTATTTCTGTAGGTGCAGTACTTCCCATACCATAGTGCTGTGCAGCACGGCAGATCTTGTTGTTGCCATTATGATTAATGACACAGCTATAAAATGCTCTGTGCTTGGCCTCATAATATGTGGCTGATTGGTTTCACAGTAGCTTTGCGTGGTTTAATATGGTGTATCTGCATCTTACTGTGGCTGACCATGGATTGCCTACACTCATGTGTGTTCACTCTTGCAACAGTTACTACCTTCTGTGGTGCAGTTTAAATCATGGTACCACCAGTTTTCCTACTTGTTTGTGTTGGATTGACTCCTGGTTCTGTTTCAATGGCACAATCAGTGCACATATGTGACTGCTTAAGGTTCATTTGTGTAGGATTCAGCATTTGCATATGCATTGTCCATCTGCATGGGTGCCATGGCACTCACCACTCTGCTCTTAGAAACATAACATTGGCATTGGAGACTAACTATGTGTAGCATACTGTTAGCCCTGTTTGTGTGACTACTGTGATCCAAGTCTGTGGGGTCAATGGAATCCAACATGTATTGAGCGCAGGTGTTGGTATATGAGGAGTCTTCCCAGTTCATAATGGAATAGTTGAGAGTAGCCAATATTATGGTTCTGTCTCAGACCTAATCTTCCCCATTACAGCACATTATGACAGTTGGGAAGTCTGCGGCCTGGTGGGTGATCTGTCTCAAGGTGTCAAGGTGCATTTTGAATTCCACTGTGGCACAAAGGTAGTTGCTCAGCATAATGCATCTGATGTTATGAAAGTGCAATTAGCGTGGGGGTGTACATATCCTTCAAGAATATGGACACACCTACACCCCGTGTGTTCCACTAAAGGATAATGGGCAAAAGGTGAGGTATGTGTTATAACATGGTCATGCAGGTGTGCTTTCCGGAGCATTGAAACATGTCTCAGCCACTGCACAGATATGTTCTCCATGTAAGTGATTGACATATGTGTGCCCGTATAGTGTTTCTGACATTGTGTAGCAAGACCCACGGTTTATTGCTTGGCTGTCCCTGTAACAGCAGTAGACCCTCACCTGAACTGTGCATGATGAAGGTACTATAGGGGAAGCATGAGCCCTAGGCTGTATCCAGATTCCCAGGAGTGACAGGTGCAGGCCCTGTCTGGCAAGCATCATGGTCTGTCAACCATGTTATCCCAGGACAACAGATATTGGATACCCTGCAACATGCACCACTACACTATGTGGAATACAATCCTTTTGTCCCTGTACTGCAGTATCATTCTGGCCAATGGCAAAATGCTATCCAGGCCTTGAGACATACCTGCATGGGCTACAAGACCTGACAGTTCCGACATGTGTTTCCAGGCAGTCCAGGCTACTGCATCACAGGTCCTGCACAACAACATGGAATATGCCAGAGCCATATGTATAGTTCAAAAGGTGGCCTGAGTGTATGAGTATGTGTCTAATCATGGCAGACAGGTAGCTGACAGTATGTATGCCCTCATATTGGTCGGTGTGTAACATAGTGCTAGAGTCTGCATTCACAAATGAGTACTGCTGGGCATGTTTTCGGTCATGTGTTCAGAGGAGTGGCACAATTATGCAAAGTATGTCATACAGTTTGTGTATTTTGGTGTCTGTCTCTTCTCTTCCTGCTTGGGGGGGGGGGGTCACTTGTTCGGCCAGATACTTAGGCACATCTGTGAATGTGTGTGATTTCCGGTAGTGTGTGTGGGTGTCCTTACTGTGTTCTGGTAAGGGTATGTGTTGGTTGTGTTGATGAGCTGCATGTGTTAACCTACACCTCATGACTGACCAGTCCATTCATGGCTGTAGACTGGGTTGCCTTCCAGCTTACCCCTGTAGCTGCATCCCAGACAATGTGTGGAGCATGGTGTTAGATGGGTCTGGCAGTGTACATGGCATAGAGATTACATTCCCCCAGGATGGCCACATACACAAAGATGACATTAGGAAACACCAGTAGCTGAATAGTGGGCATGCCTGTATGAGCAGTCAGTACTACAAGTGCCAAGTACAGTATTTAGTTTACATATTGCCTATGAAGATGTTTTAGACAGTGATGCTCACATGTAAATATTTGTGTTATGGACATGACAACACTGGCTATTAAAGAAACATTGTAGCTACCTTTATCAGCAAACCTCCTCTGAGGAGCACATCACATCCTGTTAGTTGATTACAGATGATGCAAGTGTCTACAGGTCTGTTTCCTTCTCTGGGTATATACTCACATATACAGCAGGACCATGAGCTCTGTTGGGCACAGAGACCCACTCCCCAAACAGAGTCATGTATCATTAGGCTCTAATGTCACTAGCAACACGATCAGGATATAATCAGATAGTGTGAGCCATCACCTATGATGCGGCTATTACACATGGGCAGCTGTCTCCTACATCTTACACTCCTACTGCAGATGTTGCACTGGAGTTAAAGATGATGTGCAACCTGTTTCATTACCAGTGCTGTGCACTTCCTTACATACAGTATGTGCAGGCGACTGTTAGGTTGGCAATGAGAGGTCGGGCTACACAAACCTGGTAGTTCAACCAGTGTGTCTGTACTCTCAATATCCACTCTGTGTAGGTGTGCACATAGCCATTTGGCCCAGCCCTGTAACAAGGGTCACTACACATTTGCATAACATGTACACATGCACAGCAGTTATTGCTTGCAAATGATAGTAGAGAGGTGGATATTACATTTGTTATGTGCATGGATAGTTTTTTGGCTCTTCCAATTATCTTTGCTATCATGCTGCTAACCTGTCAGATAAATAATAATGCTATGTATCCTGTCATTGAGTATTGCAATTGCCAATAGATATAACTACTGTTTGCATAACATAACATAACCGCTATGTAGAATAGAATACAGATCTGCCTAGAATACTGTACATTACACAGTTATTGGCACAATATCCCACAATGCACACCATATTTGCATGGTAAGACCACCTTTTACATGTTCATCTTACTTATACCCCCATACATATGTCGACCGTTACAATATATCGACATATACTATTCCCTGTTATAGCACATACTTATTGGACAAATCCTGACACTGACAGTGGATGGAAGCAAATTGGTGGGTTCCAAGCCCATATCATCCCTTGTGTTGTATGTGGAGTGTGCTGTGTGACCTACAGCAGTACACACATAGAATACTACAAGCATTACTACTGCTCACAATACATCGCTACAAGATAGCTATTTCCACTATATGCATTGATTGCACTGTAATTCTTACAGTACAGATACTACATACACAGACATACTACATGTTATACATTTTTATTTATTTATTTATTTTTATTTATTTATCATTTGTTGACTGGGAATGTCCAACTAGGTTCCACAGAGCCTGTTTTCAGTGGAGGCCCGGGGAGAAATGCTCCAGATGCATGTCTTTGGAATGCAGACTTAGTAATCGGAGGTGTTATTAACTAGTGTACTACTTGTTTTTGGTTCATCTTTCAGTGTTTTGTACTGTCCTACAGGTAGATACAGATGGTTTGAATGTGTGACAAGGCAACCTTTTATAGTTACAGATCAGTAACGTGTGCTATCCCAATGGCCAATTTGGTGTTTCTAAGTAGCTAATTACATGCACATCAGCTGTGCTGCTACTGCCTTAGCCAGTACCATGGCTACAGTGGAGTATAATTGAGTACTGCACTTGGGCGTTGTCCCTTTACCTTACTTGTGAGGAAGACAGCGTGGAAGTTTTGTTTGAAATCTATTGCAACAGCTGTATTGAGACGAACAGTAATATACTGTGTGTAGTGCCTAGAGGAGTTGGTCTAAATGTGAGTACTGCTGTTATATTTCTGAACATTGCTACTTGTGAAGGGTTTGTCTGTACCTAGAACTTCTGCATATGGGTCAGTCTGGCCAGGTTGTTTGACCAGCACAAGGCTGCATAGTTATGCATATAATGTTAGGGGGTTTACAGTGTGCTTACCAGACATATTTAGTTTGGTGTTATTGTGAATGATACTGTGTTAATAATCAGTACTCTGTAAAACTTCCTGGTGTACGAACCATTCATCCCTCTGAAATGGGATTAGTTCATACAAACCCTGTTACATAAGCAGCTGCTCAATTGTATAACAGCAACTATTTCACATAGGGCCATGTTAGTGTGTCTGTGTCCAGGTATGTTAAGGTTTCAGCAGATGTTGTACAGCAGTTGCATAATTGGTTATGGTATGACCGTATGTATTGATGTAATTATATCGGTTGTGGGGTAGATGTTGGTGGGTGTACATAGCACATGCAGGTGTGTAGGAACCCCTTTTATACAACGTCTATATGTGTGTGGGTGTTCTTTCCCTATGTGAACACCTATCCCTTAGTGGACTAATGCAATGATAATTGCAGGCTGATTCATTAAGTAACTATTAAATGCTTCCTGTATAGCATGCAGGTACTGTTAGTCCTTGAATCCTTTTGGCAATACATCACATCGGAAAGTAATAACGATTTGCAAAATGAAAGCTGTCTGTGTAAGTCTGTCATGGATATTTGCAGTCAATGCAGTTGTGTTGGTGACTGTGTCCATAGAACATATTTGTAATAGTGTATTGGCATATACTCTTCATATCTTATGTTCATATTGTTTGGGGGGGGGGGGCGGAATGTGTGACTGCTATAGTCCATGTTATACTCAGATATGATCACTTCAGATACTGTCTACAGACATGTATGTATGTGTATTTATATATATATATATATATATATATATATATATATATGTGTGTGTGTGTGTGTGTGTGTGTGTGTGTGTGTTAGCCGCGGCGGTACAGTGGTAGCATTGTTGCCTCACAGCAAGAGGTTCTCCTGTTCAATTCACAGCTGGAGTGCCTTCTGTGTGGAGTCTGCATGTCGATTCACAGCTGGAGTGCCTTCTGTGTGGAGTCTGCATGTCCTCCCGGTGGTGGAGTGGCGTCCGAAAGACATGCGTGAATGGACGTGCCTTTGCTGAAGGTTGGGCGTCAGGCTGGCAACTCGGCACCATAAAAAAATCTACTGCCAATCCTTAGCGGACCGGAGTTCTGCTGTGGCGACCCCTAACTGGGAAAAGCCAGAAAGACAAACAACAACATATATATATATATATATATATATATATATGTGTGTGTGTGTGTGTGTGTGTGTGTATATGCATATAGATATAGACATTATTGCATACGTTTATCTGTACCTCCATAGATGTGTAGATGTTTTTAACCTATCTATATATCTACATATATATGTAGACCTGTATATATCGACATGTCTCTATGTATGTATCTCTCTCTCTCTCTCTCTCTATATATATATATATATATATATATATATATATATATATATATATATATATTTATATATGTATCTATATATGAGCATACACCTTTAATTGGGTACATGGCGGATTGTCCTATTTCAACACATTCCTCCCTTTTGTGTTTTAACCTGTCTGCATACACAACTGGGATAGGTACATCCCAGGTAGCTTAGTGTTAGGTTAATCTGAGGATGGAGTACATGGTTGCGGGTTCTACACCTGGAAGGTGTTATTATTTTACCTCTCAGGGTAGGCACTGGTAGGGAAAGTGTGAATAACGCACATTTACGTGGTTGTGAGCAGGTTTGCCCGTGGTCTGCGTGACGTTATGTAAAGGTCAAACGTGTGAAGTGCTTCTCCGTTTACCATGTTGCAGAGCTGTGTACCATCACGCAAACACATGGAAACCTGCTTAGAACTGCTTAAGAGTACTTTAATCCACCTGCAACCAAAAGCCCTTATTCTGGCCCTCAAAATAACCTAATATCCCTTGCAGGTGTTGAACCCGGGACCATGAACACCACATTCACTGACCTTACTACTAAGGCATCTGAGATATGCACGAATGTTACGGTGTTTAGAATATACATTGTACTACAGATATTCCTCACTACTGAAAACAAATGTGACAATCAGTTGGTGTACATATGTCTGATACATGTTAATGTTCATATGTTTGTGAAAGTAGGTGTTGCAATGTGACATGACAGGGTGTATTATGAATGAGTAAGGTTCTTGCTTTGTGTCCTTTTTATATTGTCCCCATACTCCATGTATGCCCCTCCAGTTCACTTATTGGACATTCGACCAAGGCCCTCCTTGATGCATGATTGCATTACCCATCATTCCTCCCCCACCCCAATCTTCGCATACACAACCACCCCTTCTATGGTGAATTAGGTTAATATTAAGTGTTATAATACCAGAGCTGCATGTGTTTTGTGTACACTCCTATTCCTTTGGAGTGCTTCTGTGTCACAAAGGGTGTTCATAGATGCTTATATATATGTAACTGTATAATATATATATATATATATATATATATATATATATATATATATATGTGTGTGTGTGTGTGTGTGTGTGTGTGTGTGTGTGTGTGTGTCTGTGTGTGCAGACATCACTGACATATATATATATATATATATATATATATATATTTTTTATTTATTTATTTAACATTTGTTGACCGGGAATGTCCGACTAGGTTCCACAGAGCCTGTTTTCAGGAGGCCGGGAGAAATGCTCAGATGCATGTCTTTGGAATGTGGGAGGAAACCGGAGTACCCGGAGGAAACCCACGCAAACACAGGGAGAACATGCAAACTCCACACAGAAGGCACCCCAGCCGAGAATCGAACCAGAGAACCTCTTGCTGTGAGGTGACAATGTTAACCACTGCACCACTGTGCCGCCCAATATATGTATATATATATGTATATATATGTATATATGTATATATATATATACATATATACATATATATATATATATATATATATCTATATATATATATATATATATATATATATATATATATATATATATATATATATATATATATATATATATATATATATATATATATATATATATATGTGTATTTCGTATTAGTTTGTAACAGTAATACATCTGTAGACTGGAATGTGTTAGTTCACAAACTACAGTACATTACAATGTACTGTACCTATGCACACAAAGTGACTGTCCCATCTGTGATCATTACAGTGAAATGCATATGGTATAAGGTGTAGTCTCAAGACCATGAAACATGTGTACACCTCGGATGGCTTAATGGTAAGTCCCATGACTATAGTGTGCATGGTACAGGATTAGACACCTGCGATGCTTTACAAATGTTTTTTACTGCAGAGTAAGGCTCATTTAAGTAGCTGTAAGCATGTTTAGAAGTGTTTTTGTGACATTATAGCAGCGATTAAACACAGTTAAACAAACGTTGTAACGTATAACCTGTGAGCGCAAACACGGACACATCCGCTAACTACTCCGGATATATACCTGTCAGTGACATAACATCTCACTATATGCTGACATGTCATTACATTCTCTGTTGACTGTACTCTCCTGTACACATGGGTTTATATGGGTGATTCGAATATTTATTATACAGACATTTACTACCTATATATGCAAGCTGTGGTTAAGGTATACATTTGCACATAATAAACATCCCTGCCTTTATCGGGATTGTCACCTTAAATGCACAGATACTATGCAGATGCTGTAAACATTACACTGTTGACATACACGTTGCTTCCACCTATTTCCTATTTAGATGATTTCTATGTGCAAGCTAATCTAAGCAAAGGGCGGGAGCCCCCAAACTCACTGAACTTCACGTACTCATGACATAATAACATATAACAAATGCACTGTGAGACAATACATTACATTCCTAACTACATTAGACATAACCCTCACTGACACACTTCAAGGGAAACCTTGTTGTGTGAATGGGTAACAGACTATACACTCCTGGGATCATGTGTCCCAGAACCATACAGCCAGGAGGTGCGGGAGCCTGTCCAGCTTGATAGCTGCAAGACCTGTTGGGGGAATTGAATGGTGTTGAATTGCTACATTAACATGCCCTCTTTAGATCACTAAGTGCCCCTATCACCCTCCACAACCCCAATCTTCAACAGCTTCCAGCGACTATGCTTGACAGAGGCTCAGTTACTTCATCAATGGTGTGGGGAAGGCCAACACACTGTTGCTATGCTTCTAATTGCCCTTGGGCAGATAGATAATAGACTATCTGTGAACCTCTAATGTGCAGGCCATCGCAGCCACAATCTGTGAATAAACAGACCTTCAGATCACAATATACAGTGTGAACTCACCATGTAGTCAGGAAATAGTTGAGTACAGCAAGAACATACAGAACACTGATACTTAGTCACTCCAAAAGCCTATCTTGGAAGCTAGAAGACTTGTATAAATTTAAGGCTTTCTATTGCTTACCACTAGATTACCTACAGGGGAGAAGAAAAACAAGCACAGATGGGGAACATGCATGCAATGATACCATACTGGCCTAAGTGTCAGCCTTACGCTTTGGAATACTAGCCAAGGCTATTGGCACCCCCATGGTGCCTTATTCAGGAGAGTCTCAAAGGTGAATACCAGCTCCGTAAACAACACAATAGCAGATTTAATGAGGTTTATGCTACTCAACACCAGGGGTTGTGATCACAACATGCATGCACTCACAGCACTCCTCAGGATGGACATCGACATCTGTGGATTAACTGAAATCTGTCTTAAGGCTCCTGAGAGCACACCAGCACTACCAGACTACAACCCATACCACACATTTCAGCCACAGAACATGGACTGAGACATGGAGGGGCTGTATCCATATTCATCAGGGATACCTACACCTCCAGATTAGTGGGGCAGCATGATACCTCTGTGATCATCCATGTGCAGCTAACATCAGCCACAATTGCAATGTGGAATGCGGCCTGCTATGGATCACCCTCCATGACCCAGGACCTACACTCCACCTACCTGAAGACAGTGGAGAACATGACAGTCCTAACGCACACCCTGGCATTGGTCAATGTCAACTACCATACCATTAACTGGGAAACGTGCTCCAGTACTCACTTCCAGGACCAGCGCTTTCTGGACTGTATCACCTCATATGCCCTGTATCAGGTGGTAAGCTCCCTAACGTGGGGTAGAAACTACTAGATGTGGTCATCACCAACATGGGCAACAGGTGCACCACAGTGGAGGTTAACCGGTCACTGGTTATATCTGACCACGAACTATTCACTGTTTCCACACCCTAGCATCTCCCCCACCCATGGATACCACAGTGTATACCTTTCCTACAGCTAAATTTACACTACTAGTGACAGGGGTGGGGGGTTTCACAGCCCCCATGCTAAGGGGAAACACTGCTCAAGATACAGACAGATTTACAAATGCAGTCTATAAGCACCTACACAGATGTATGGATCATGCCATCACTGGTAAACCAAGACTCACTGCTCCTAGACGAGGACACCAGTCTGGTGAACCTCTGCAATAAACAGGCTATACTACAGATGTAGGACAGTGTTCCAGACACACAGCAAATCCCATGAAGGGCAGACATCCGTGACCACTATTAGTTTGATACGTAGGTCACTCATGACATCATCCAAGGCTAACATCAGCAGGAGAATACGCAAGGATTCGAATGATAACCACAAAGCCTTCTTTGGCTATGTCAAGGATCTACGTGGTGACACACAGATTTGCACTGAGCCAATGAAATATAGCACAAAATATGCTGACCCTACTGATATTACCAACATCCTTTCAGATACATTCGGTGCATACTTCACCCCCTAAAGAGGCCACAACACTACCCAAAAGGTACAGTATCCCAACCATTAGAGACACACAGGTGGAAATGGCCCTCTCTAACAGCAGAACACAGTGTCAATGGAGGCAGATGTTGACCCAGACTGCATATTGCAAACTGTACAACACAACCTGCCCCCCACCTAATTAAGCGTTCCTACCTCAGTCTCTCCACAGGCTACATGCCCATACAACGGTGCGTGGTAACAGATATTCCACTCCATCATGGAGAAATCACAACTGACCATGGTAACTACCACCCCATAAGCCTGACTAGCCTGGTCTGCAATGGTATGGTTCGCACTTCATGTCCCTCATTAACAATGACACTGGTAACCTTCGAACATCAGCCTGTACATTCACCCATACATCACAGGTTGGGTTGCCAATGAACTTACACACAGAACCCACATGGTACGACTAGCAGTCTCCAGGTCCAATTCTTGAACAGTCACAACTGGTGTCCCACAGGACTCAGTCCTAGGAGCCCTACTGTTTGGCATATACGTCTCAGATGTACAGGCAAACACAGGTGGACTACAACAGACCATGTTTGGTAATGACTGCAAACTGGGAGCCATGATTGATAGTCCAGCTGACACGGACATCCCTTAGGGGGCCTCACAGAAAATGTCACAGGGTGCCAACGACATGGCCTCCAGCCAAGTGCCACTAACTGCATGGTCATTCCATTGTGGAATTGGAACCCACATATTAACACATGAGTGGCAGCCACTTTAATACAGACGAGGTAATGGGGTATCTGGGGACTAAGGTAGATAGTGACCTCCCCTGTGAAAATCATATCTCCACAGTAGTTAGGACATCCTTCTATGTAGGCCATCTAACTACTAAAGGATTCCCATCTAGACATGCTGGGGTTATAGTGCCCCTTTACTCATCACTCATCAGTCCCATCATAGGGTATAATAACCCATGTGGGATGTACCTCAGAGGACACGTCCAACAGCTGGGGGGTCCACGAATGTACCTCACCAAGGGGAATACTGGCCTCCAACATACAGCCTATGCAGCCGGACTGAATAAACTCCTGCTTTACTCAGTGGCATCTTGTTTACCCAGAGATGATCTCAACTGACCAACACAGCCATGTTGAACTCAGGCTTGATGGTCCACCTATGGCAATCCATGTCACAGTGAGCCACACACTGTAGTGTGCTGACCTTGCCACAACAATAACCGGAAGATGCTGGAGGGACAGCTTCCTGTCACAGACACTCCCCATACTTTGGAACAATATCCCTAACTACATTATACAGAGCCCCTCACTAACACTCTGCAAGAGAAACCTTGAAGGGTGGATGGGGAACAGTAGATGCACCCTAGTGATCCTGCCATTGGCTCTGCTCCAAAGAGGGACAGTTAATGAATCAATGGGGTGGCAAACTCTGACACATTTTGGGTGGCCTTATGAATGGCCTCTGGCAGTTGGCGAAGTACCTACCTATGAATCTATACATACAGTATCTGCATATGCTGATAGCTTAATTTACTGTTCAGGTGTTGAATTACCTTGTGTCAATGGCTGTTGTGTGTGCAATAGTTGAGGGCTCCCTATGTTGGATGCACAGTAGACTGTCTATGCATGACAATTTACAGGTAGTCTTGTGTGTGTGCCATCCATTTTTACTGTGTGTGCAGGTGGAGACAGGTGTCAGTCCCTAGGTACCTACACTGTCAGTGTGTGTGCTATATGTTCCCTCTTTGCCAAGGCATAGGAATACTGGGCATGCCTCCATCTGCCTACTGGGGCTGGCTCAGTGTGTTCATGGTCTGATTACCTCTATGCCTGTGGGGCCCTTGGCAATGGTGGTGGGCTGTGAGGGCCCTCACCATTCTGTCCCTGCTGCAGCTGTTTCCACAGGATCATATAGTGTAGCATGGTACACACTATGAAGATGTGGGCACACATGCCTGGAGAGTACTGCAAGGCTCCACCAGATATGTCCAAGCTACAGAACTGTGATTTCAGCATCCCAAACACATGCTCTACGATGATTCTAGTTTGTGCGTGTGCCTTATTATGGCATCCCTGCATGTTCATTTCTGATGGGAGTCATCATCCACGGTTCCAGTGCATAGCCAGCATCCCCCACCAGGTGGCCATTTGGGATGTCCCCCCTGGCAAATAACCGATACAGCTGTGAGGCATGCCAGATGTGGGAGTAGTGATAGCTTCCAGGGCTGCCAGCACACACATCCATGATAATGCACTGGGCATTGCACATGACCTGGCGGTTGATGGAGGGGTATCCCTTGTGGTTTATGTAGCGCCTTCCCTGCTCACAGGGTGGTGACTTGATGGGTATGTGCATGCAGTCTATTGCACCCAGTGCCTCTGTGTATTCTGCCACATGGTGGAAGAGATGCATATTTCTGGCCAACTCCTCCTGCATTCGGGGGAAGTATATGTGCTCATTGGCATGTGGTAACATGGCATCCAGGAACTGGTGTAGTACCCTGGATGCTGATGCCTGTGAGATAACCATGATATCCCCAGTTGGTCTTTGAAAGGTACCTGTAGCTAGTATTTTCAGGCTTACACATATCTTCGTATCCACTGGGATGGGTTCCACTCTGTTTGTTCTGGCTCTGAGGTGTGGCCAGCACAGCTCCACAAGTTGCTGTAGGGTGTCCCCGTCCACCCTGTAATGCTCTACTATCTCCAGATCATGTAGCCCCTGGTAGGTTACGCTGGGTCTGAACACTCTCCTCCTCCTCTGGTGCCTGCAGTGGTCATGTGCACCATCCTCCACACCACCTTCAGTCTCCAACACATGCTGGTGTATCAAAGCTATGGCAGCCCCTAACATATTCATAATAAACATTCCCTGTCTGTATACACTACTGGTGCAGAGTGTATGGGAATACACAAATGTGTGTGAGTTGCTTTCACACTTTATAGTATTGTGCTATGGATGCTGCTGATGTAAGTGGGTGTGTATGAACTATTCCAGCTGCTGCGTGTCTTAATTATGGGTTTTGCAATGAGTACTACAAGTGTGGGGCCTTTACTGTGGAGATCTATTTGCCTGCCTTGATTACTCTGTTGCCCTTTAATTCATTTTTAGACCTGGATCCCCTCCCATTATCAGGCATGCATCTACCTGCCGTCTTTCTTGTTTTGTACTTTCCCTACCCAGTCATGGTGAAATGTGCCTTGTAGCTGATATACTGCATATCGCCTTTGTTCTGCTTTGACACTTTGCTGTTTTCTTTGCAGTACAGCTCCTCCCCTTCCCTGTCCTGCAGGTAGCTGCTTGTAGCCTTGTTTGCTGTTGTCAGTGGCCCACTGTAGGCTCCTAGGTGTTAATTAGTCATTTGTACTCCAATTTCACTGCTGCGGCATTTCCTTATTTCTTTCCTATATCCTTCCTGTTTCGGCTGCAGTGCACGACATGCATACCTGTTTACCGGGTTTACACACGTTTTCATCTCCGTTCACATGCATACTCGATTACCTTGTGTACTGTCAGCTAAGCATAGCTGTGGGCAGTTTGACACACCCCTATCCTGCAGCTTTGCCTAGCTAGGGGCAGACCGGTTTAGCAATGCTCCAATGTGCTTATAGCAATGGTGACACACTCCTCTCTTGATGTCATCTTTATCTCAAGGGCTCACCTCGATGTTATAACGTTACGCTGTGATGTGCATCCTTACACCAGCAGGAAATCTGTGATTCACTATTACTCCTCTCATTTGCATGGCATTGCCTACTAACACCTAGCTACTGCGCATAACACTGTCACTGCCAGTTAGCAACCCTTGCACCATGAGTATGGTGTAGCATGCCTGCCATTGACTATTATGTGGAAATTGTGATATGTGTTTCATTGCGGTTTTAGTCTATATTGTTATATATTACTAGCGATTCCCTTTGCGCACCGCTGCCCTGCGCTTCCACGTCGCGATAGTGTGACTATATATATTAAATGTTAATTTTATATTTTGTACATTTGTTTTATGCCAATGGCTATATATTTAGCCATTGGCATATATTAACATTATAATACATGCGTTTGGTCGGCTGTCATGGCTCCGATTTTATGTTTGCAAAAACGTAAACTGTTTTCTACGGTTTACATTTCTGCTTGCTTACACTATGCCTGCACCACTTCCTGAATCGCTACATACCTGTATTTGCATGCTACACTGCTGCACATGGCATCATTATCATACAAGGTTCAGGAGTTGTGCAGGCGTAGCATACACTGGTAGTGCACGTGGAAACAGCTCATACCTGAATCGCTCGGCGGCCATATTTGGTGTTAGAACGCTGTCGCTACGCCTGCACCTGGTGCAAGCTTCATGAATCCTGGGGATTGTGTTTATCTGAAATCCTCAAACTACCTAATGTGTTACAGGCCAGAATAAGAAGAAAAAAAAAGCCCCAAGTGGCTATAGCTGTTAAGGCACAGATATTCTGGAAATCCTAATTTGCCTAAAATATATTGTAGAAGACTAGGAAAAACACAGAAAACCTTAGGTAGGCACACTATTCAAGGGTAGTGATGTTTTCAGAGTTCAACTCCTAACAGCTGTTTTTAAAGTAAATCATGCATGCAGTGCTCCACAAATGAGGAGAGAGATTTTGATCAGAGCAGTAAATATGATATCATGTACCACCCTGCTTGGTTTAAGTGCTTGACAAGGGAGGCACAGACTTTTAAGTGTGTATGATTATAGGTTCATAGATTATCACTAGGCTAACTGTCCTTATAGACTATTTTAAGCCTAGCTAATTACCCTGTGTAAGAATCAAATCCTGCACCTTGAGTCTGTAAGGTAAACACCTTAACCATTATGACAATCTCCCACCCCTATAAGTTTATACCTAATTACTAGGCTCACTTTAACATACCATTCTAAGCCTAACCAACTTTCTTCCCAAAGGTGAGAATCAAATACTGTGCCTTCTGCTTGTGAGTCAAACACCTTGACCATTATACCAAACCCCAGTGGTTAGGCCTCTTTTAGTCCAGGTGATGGTGTGCCTAGTACTGTTCCTATTTTCCTATATAAAAGGTAACTCTAATACCTGATGTACTGGTACTGTTATAATGGAAAAACAACAATAAATATCTGTTTTTTCAGTATAAGTGGGATAAAGGTTAACCTGGTATTTCTTAAGAGAGTAATGAACAATATGTAAAACTGTGAGTAATGTCAAACTCTTATCTTGAATTATTTAAAAAGTGGGCAAAATTACCCTGAAAGTGTAACCGGTGACATTTAGGACATTGTAATGTAGGTCAGATATAAGTACAAAGTAGCCAAGAATACACTCTCATTCCTCAGTGAGGGGTTAAGGGTTGGACAGTCTGCTTAGGTTCACCCACTAGCAATTTTAGATACTATCATGCATGGAGCAATGCTACTTAAAAGGGTCGTACATAGGGGTTCTTCCAAAATGGTCCTCCACTACAAAATGTAAGCTGTGACATTTAGGGGATTGTAATCTAGGTCAGATATAAGTACAAAGTAGCCAAGAATGCACTCTCATTCCTCAGGTGGGGTTAAGGGTAGGACAGTCTGCTTAGGTTCACCCATTAGCAATCTTGGGTGCTAGCATGGGTGGAGCAATGCTGCTTAGAAGGTCCACACATAGGGGTTCTTCCAAAATGGTGTCCTCCACTACGTATACTGACAAGTTTGATGAATGTACAGAAAACCGGGTTTACCTACAGCATGATTTTATTTATTTTATTATTTTTATTTTCAGTTTGATTACCGGGGAAGTCCACTGGGCCACAAAGTACCCATTTTCAGTGGAGGCCCGGGGAGAAAAGCTTCAAAGGCAGTACAATCAAGGTTACAAATGCATGAGATAAAATACAATAGAAATGTACAAACAGTCAGGAAGATGTGAATTGCAAGTATACATAGTAAGAACAGTGCAAACAACATTTTTTTTTAGGTACTAACTTAATTAGCAATATTTACATCCTTACAGTCAACTGAGAGTCAGCTAAATCTATTTAGGTGGATTTAGAAATTAAATCAGAGAGCAGATTGGTGCAGGAGTATAGAGGGGCTTAGTGTAGAAAATCCCTTGGATTTATATAGGGTGAAAGCAAGAACATTTCCATTTGGAAGATAGGTGTAAGAAGAGTTGGGTCTTGAAGGATTCCATGTTAGGTGTAGCCCTAAGTGAAGGAGGGAGAGACTTCCATTTTCTACCTAGAGAGAAGGATAGAAGTAGCTGGCCAGTGGGATGTTTAGGTCTGTGAATGGAGATTAGGTTTTGGTGTTCAGATCTCAATGATCGGTTAGGGATGTAAGTGGGAAGGATGTTGGATAAGGCTGGGCATTTTTCTGGGTAGAATATTAATTTGTGAGCAGTTGTTAGTTGAAGCTAGTCAAGGTGGTTAGGGAGTTCTAACTAGTTCAGAGATTGTAGGGTAAGGCAGTGGTGAGTTGAGGTTTTGGATTTAGTGGCGAATTTAGAGATCTTATTATAGCAAGCTTCAAGTTTAGAGGTGAGGGAAGCAGACAGATTAGTTAGAAGAGGGGCACCATATAGTAGAGAGGGAAGGAGGTAGGAGATTGCTAAGGTGTGCCTAGAGGAGTTTGAAAGAAATTGATTATTCCTGTAGAGCATATCTAACTTTTGGTGTTTTTTTATGTTTTGTTGTATGTGGAGATTGAATTTGAGGCGTTCATCAATGGTAATGCCAAGGAGTTTAACGGAAGGGACCACTTCTATAGGAGTGTTGGTTTGGCTTAGGACGTTGAAAGAGTTTTTGTCAAAGGAAGAAGCCCTGGTAGGGAGGAAAATAAGTATTTTAGATTTATTGGAGTTGAGGGAGAGATGGATTTGGTGCATCCAGTTTTCTGTAGTGGAAAAAGCTATTTGTGTTTTAGACAGAAGTTCAGAAAAGTTGGGGGCGGCACAAACTAAGGTAGAGTCATCAGCGTATTGGATGACTGTAGTGTCTGGGAGGACAGTGTGAAGGTTATTTATGAAGATGTTGAAAAGTATGGGACTGAGGATGGATCCCTGAGGAATGCCAGTAGGCGTAGGTAAGAAGGAAGAGGTAGAGTCCTTCCATCTGACAGCCTGAGATCTGTCGTAAATGTAACTGGAGAACCAGGAAAGAGTATTAGGGGAGAGATTAAGGTTGGTGAGATGAGAGAAGGTGTGTCTGGGCGATGGTGTCAAAGGCTTTAGAAAGATCTAGCAGAACAGTGGATACAAGAAGTCCAGAATCTCAGGCTTGATTAACAGTTTCTAAGAAGGAGAGTAGGGCAGTTATGGTGCTGTGGCTGGGACAGAAACTGTGTTGGGTGGGTGTAAGTAACTGATTCTGAGTTAAGTAGGGTAAAAGTTGGTGGTGGACACATTTTTCTAGAATTTTAGATATTGGAGAGAGTAGGGCTATGGGGCGGAAGTTAGAAATGGAGAAGTTTTTACCTCCTTTGTGAAGCGGTAGAATGTAGGCTGAACGCCAAAGTTTGGGTACGTATGACTCTTTTAAGGATCGGTTGATCAGGATACTAATTGGGAGAGCAATACCTACGGCTGCACATTTGAGGAAGGAGGGGGGAATGTTGTTGGGGGCATTAGAGCATGGCTTTAGTTTGGATAAGAGCTTTTTTATGAACATCGTGGAAACTGGTTTGAGCTGGAACATAGAGGGACAGTTATTCAGGATGATGGAAGGAGAGTTTAGGAAGTTGGGTGGATTATTGTCAGGAAATGTTTTGGTTAGCTTAGCTATAGAATCTGTAAAGAAAGTGTTGAAGTAAGAGCTCAGTTCCTTGTCAGTTAAACTGGGGTCAGGGCATGGGTTATTTCTTGACCCAGGATGGAGAAGAGAGTTAACAGCTTTCCAGAATTGTTTTGGGTTTTTATTATTACTGGACTGAAGTTTATTGTAGTATTTTTTTTTGTCCAAGGAGACTAATTTTTTTACTTGGTTGCGGAGTTGGGTATATTGGAGCAAGGCAAAAGACAGTTTACTTTTCTGAAAAAGCTTCCAGGATTTGTCTCTGAGATCCATGGTATGTTTAGTCTCTTTGGTCAGCCAAGGAGCAGAATTGGCTTTGATTTATTTGTTTCTTAGGGGGGCTAGGGAGTTAAGAGTATTTAGGAAGATAGAGTTAAAATGCTCTACAGCATTGTCAAGGGAGAGAGTGTTAAGGATTTGCCAGCTGATTTGTTTGAAAATGTTAGAGAAAATTGTGGGGTTGAAGTTGCTAAGGTTACGAGTTTGAATGTAATGATGTTGGAATCGTGAGGGGTGAACTGAGTGATTTATGAAGGCAGGGAGATGGTCACTAAAAGAGTCAGGGATAGTGCCAGAGAGAGAGAGATTTTGTTTGGATGGGAGACTAAAATCCAATCTATGATGGACCCTGGTGGGTGGTTTTTGTTAGGTCGGGTTGTAGAATGGATTACTTGGGAGAAATTGAAAAGGTTAATGGCTAGGGAGGGGGAAGGTGTGTTGATTTTGTTCCAGTCAATGTTGACGTCACCTAGAATAAAGGTTTCATATTTTATTTCAGATGAGGCCCAGTGGAGAATATTCTCAAGGGTGGAGATATTATCGCCTGGGGAGATGTATAAGGAAATGAAGCAGATATTTTTATGTTTATTGAGTCGGAGGAGACTTGCTGTTATTTCTGTATTTTTGAATTGTGGGGTTGGGATATGAAGGGGGATTATGGAGAGAAGGTTAGAGTAGATTAGGGCAGAGCCACCACCTTTTTTATTTAATCGGTCACTCCTGAGGATGTTGAAACCTGGGGGTAGGATTTCAGAATCAGAAATGTGAGGTTTTAGCCAGGTTTCAGAGATGGCTAAGATATCAGGTTGGCTGTGATTAATCCAAGCATGAACATGGTGAAGTTTGTTGTTAAGGCTCTGGGCATTGATAGTGAAGACCTTAAGGGTGCTAAGAGAGGAAGTAGGAGAAGAAGGAGAAGGGGGGAGGCTTATTTAAAGTAAGGGAGGAAGGGGAAGGCGGGAAGGAGTTGTTTGTACTGAGGCAGGGGCCAGGGTTAGGATGAATGTCTCCAGAAAAGGCTAGGATATTACAAGAGATAACTTTTTGCATTTTAAGTTTGGATTGTAGGAAGTTGTTTGGGGTTAATGGAAATATATGAGAGAAGCTTTTTGTAGAGGAGGAGAGTAGTTTGGGATGGAATAGGTGCAGTAGGTTTGTTGGGATAAGGGAGGGGGAAATGGAGTAGAAGAGGTTGTGGGTGAGTGAAAGTGATAGTTTGAGTAGAAGGTAGGTATGGGGGAGTTTTTAAGGAGTACAAAGTAGCATGATAGAGAGGAATAAGCAAGATGAGAAGGGAGAAGGGGAGTCTGAAAGTAAAGAGGATTTGGGAGGGCATGTTTGGTATGGGTGGGGTATGGAAGGGAGAAATAAGAAAGGAAGTAGAAAGCAGTTGTGGGGAGAAGGTAAAGGAGTGAAAGGGAGATATGTATTATGGATAGGAGAGGGGAAGATTAAGTGTAGTGAAAAGAGGGAGTAGTAAGAGTGGGCGGGGAAATGAGAGGGGGTTGAGATTGGATAATTGATGTAGGATTGAGGGAGTAGGGAAAAATCTGTGATTGGTTGAAAGAAATGGAGGGAGGAGTAAGTGAGGGATAAATGTAGAGGTGCTGGGGGTGGGTGAGGTTTGAGGGCAGGGTAGGGGAGCGGAGTGAGCCTGCAGGGTGAACGGAGCAGGAAGAGCCAGAGGAGGAGAAAGTGAGGAAGATAATCAGTAAAGAGTGAATAGTCAGAAGGTAAGTGTAGCAGAGATGTGAAATGGGTAGTGAGATATGCAGAGAAGTGGAGTAGAGGGTAGATGTAATGGAGAAAGACAGTGGGAGAAGGAAGAGACTTCAGAGAAGGGATAGAGGAGGGCTGTATATAAAGCGAAGAGTGGATAGGAATTCTGGACAGTAGAGAGGGAGAGAGCAGAGGAAAAGATGTTAGAGGGCAGTATTAGGGGAGATGAGGAAGGAGAGGGAAAAGTATTGGGGACAGCAGGATGATAGAGGAGTGCCACCTAGTGGTCAGTCAGTCAAGCTGTAGGGAACCCAGGGAGAGAATCAGGAAAAGGGAGGAAGGAGCTATCGAGGTTCAGGATAGGGGGGGTAAGAATTATGGGGAGAACTTAAAGCAGCAGAGAAGGGGGTTGAAATTAAGGGGAGAACTAGGAGTGCAAGCATCAAAGAAGAGGGGGTAGTGGCTGCTGGCTAGTCTGGCAGGGAAGCGTACTGCGACCTAGTAGAATCAACTTATAAATTGCAAAGTGATTCAGTAGTACGCATACTTTCTTGAAATCCTTGTTGTAAGAAGAACTCAGGGAGCAGTAATGCCTTATAGTTTTGGATTAAGAGTTTGTTTTAGCCGGTTCTTAGCCAGAGTATTCAGGAGGGTACTTTCAGGAGGTTAGGGCAGGGTAGGCAGGAGCCCAAGCTACAACATACAGGAAAAAGAAGAAAGATTTTAAATAGCAGTGAAGGCATCAAAGGTACACAAGAAGACAGTTGTCAAGCATACATAAAGTAATTTTGAACAAATAACAGCATATTGCAGTGAGAAAAAGCAAAAAAAAAACATAGGTTAGACTCTTACAGTACCATACTGAAACAGCTAAACACAGGTAGATAACAGAGATACACAGTTCTTTGTGCACAGAGGAATTAAAAGTAGCATACAATTTAAATAAGCACACCTAGCTGAGTTGTGAGGCTTCAGCGAAAGGCTGAGAAGCTAGGCGATATGAATACTGTAGCAATTCCAGCAGAACCAAGCACAACAAATACCTAGAACTACAGTTTGGGACAACAGCTGAGGATTCTGAATAAATAAAGCAAGCCCCAACAGTTAAATCACAGCGGTGCTTCACGATAGAAAACAAGCATTTACAGGCTACATTGGTTTGAATACTGTGCAACTAGCATGGATTTAGGTATAATAAAGCAAGCCCCAAACAGTTAAAATCATAGCCAAGAGATACACAAACAAGCATTTACAGGCTACATTGGTTTGAATACAGTGCGACTAGCACGGAGTCAGTTAAAATAAAGGAAGCCCTAAATAGTTAAGAACACAGCCAAGAGCTACACCTAGGAAACAAAGCGTTTAGGAGACATTACTTTAAGTACTGTGCGACTAGCACTGGGTTAGCTAAATAATAAAGCAAGCCCCAAACAGTTACAGCACAGCCGAAATGCTGCAGGTTGGAAACTAAGATTTGAGCTTTCTTTTTGTTGCTTCTTTTAAGCTTATACAGGTTACATAAGTTAGAAACCTCAGCGACTAGCGCTGCTTACATTAACACTGTCAGCTATCACAGTTATACAGATCGGAAAACAGTATAAGTTAGTTAGAATAAATTCAGTAAAAAAAAACGACAACAAACAAACAAGTCCCTTGCAGATTAGATGCCAGTTTCGCGAGCAACACGCTATCTATATGGCATTTGCAATGGGAGAAAAAAGTACATAAACTCACATTTAAACAGCCGATAATGTACAATGTACAGTCCTGTGTTTCAAATAAGCAGAACAGATATTAAACTTACTACTTGGGTGCGGACGCTGGAGCCAGTGTAGCACAGCAACTGAGGGGTAGAATAGGGAAATAAAGATGGCGTCTATTTGGAAGCGGGAGCTATAAAGAGTAGGAGAGGAAGTGGGAGGAGAAGGGGGGGGGGCAAGGGAGGGAGGGGAGGGGACAGAGAGAGCAGGTACAGGCCGGAAGTCGAGCGGGAAGAGCCAGAGGCGGAGAAAGTGAGGAAGACAATCAGTAAAGAGTGAATAGTCAGAAGGTAAGTTTAGCAGAGATGTGAAGAGGTAAGGTAAGTGTAGCAGAGATGTGAAATGGGTAGTGAGATATGCAGAGAAGTTGAGTAATGGGTAGATGTAATAGAGAAAGACAGTGGGAGAAGGAAGAGACTTCAGAGAAGGGATAGAGGGGGGCTGTATATAAAGTGAAGAGTGGATATGAATCCTGGACAGTAGAGAGGGAGAGAGCAGAGGAAAATATGTTAGAGGGCAGTATTAGGGGAGATGAGGAAGGAGAGGGAAAAGTAGTGGGGACAGCAGGAAGGTAGAGGAGTGCCACCTAGTGGAGAGAATCAGGAAAAGGGACAAAGGAGCTATCGAGGTTCAGGATAAGGGGTAAGAATTACGGGGAGAACTTAAAGCAGCAGAGAAGGGGGTTGAAATTAAGGGGAGAACTAAGAATGCAAGCAGCAAAGAAGAGGGGGTAGTGGCTGCTGGCTAGTCTGACAGGGAAGCATACTGCGACCTAGTAGAATCAACTTATAAATTGCAAAGTGATTCAGTAGTACACATACTTTCTTGAAATCCTTGTTGTAGGAAGAACTCAGGGAGCAGTAATGCCTTATAGTTTTGGATTAAGAGTTTGTTTTAGCCGGTTCTTAGCCAGAGTGTTCAGGAGGGTACTTTCAGGAGGTTAGGGCAGGGTAGGCAGGAGCCCAAGTACTTGGGTGCGGACGCTGGAGCCAGGGTAGCACAGCAGCTGAGGGGTAGAATAGGGATGGCTCAAACCGCCAACTACTGAATCTAAGTCTTGGTCATCCATGCACATGGCCACCACAAGGCTAATTCCCACGTGAAAGACAGACTACCCCTCCTACTGGAGGAAGTAAGAATGCATTGGGTTAGAGTGTAACTTAAAGGTCTATAGGAAGCATAGCAGATTTGTAGCTAGACGTCTGCAGGTGTCCCAGGATGTGTGTTTATTAAAAATAGAGACCATAACATGCTCAGCTCTACATGCATTGCAATAGTTGTAGATGATGCATCTGTTAATGAAGTGTGAATAATATAATATCCAGACAGCCCACACATAATGGGTTACACTTAAGTAATATCTTATTTCAAACTGCTAACTGACTGACAGTAAAGGACTGATATAAATTAGAATGATAATGTGAAAAATAATAAAAGGGAATGGTGCAGTCATACTAGATTCCCTGAAGCAGAAACTAGCATCATTTATTAATGGCAGATTTTTTTCCCGCCAGGAAGACAAGCATATTTGGATTGGGTGATTATGATGTAGTTATGCTGGGTCCTACTACAGGAAGTTCAAATAGGAGAAATAATAAAAAGAAAAATGGAAGGCAGGAAATTAGGGACAGCATAAGTGCATTGTAAGGAGTAGTTATGGAGATGGGCATGAGAACACAATGGGTCAGAGCAGCTATCAGTCACTTGTAGTAGTAACTACTCTCAACTGACACACACTGCTGTGTATTCTGCATGTAAAAATGAGAAGAAGATTCAGAATTTCATCTGTAATTTTGAAAATAGTTCCTGAAGTTTATTGCCATTTGCCAGCATACCTTCTTGTCCAGTAGAGCCTACTGACATGTTATGAAATAGTGTGGGTCTCATGTGAGGTGGCATTCCATGTCAATGGGCTTCACTGAAGTATTATCAGGATCATGTGGGGCTGCATTTCGAGTCAATGGGACTTCACCAAAATCTGAATTTCAAGACTCACTTCAACTAAACTGTTGCCCAACTCATTAAAAAGAACACCAATGCCAGCCATTCTAGTTATCTGCAAACTGACATCCACAATAATTCTTTCACTCTAAAACCATTCCCCACATCAACAATCAAAATGTCTACTGAAATTTAAATCTACCATCCATAGCTGCAGACAACCTCATAATCAAGTACCTCAAACTCATTGCAGATGCTGTAGCCTATCGAGAATCCATATTAACAGATCAAGATTCAAGAAAACTACTTTCCAGTTATCCAGAAAACAAATGTGTATCCTGCTGTTACACAAAAGATGACAATTTGTAGAGCTATCAAACTACAGGTCAATTGTTAGTCTTCCTTCCCTCTCAAAAAAAAAAAAATCTTAGAAAATGTGTTTATACTCAATTGCTTCAATACCTCATGGATAACAGTATCCTCTTGCCACGGATTTAGACCAAATCACAACTGCCTTCTTGGACTTTGTCAGTACCATCAACCTTAATAGAAGCAATAGCAAAATGGTGTCTTTACTGTTCTTGGATCTGTCAAAGGCTTTTGATACTGTCTTACATGACAAAGTGCTGCAGTTCAACAGCTATTTAACCTTCATTTTTTCTGGATGCTCTTGGGGAGTCTTAGGACCCCTACTATTTAATATTTTCATAAATGATCTCCACAAATCCTCCAGGTATGCATCTCTCATTCAGTATGCAGTTGACTCAACCCTCATCTGTGTAGCTGACAATCTGTCATTGCCAAATAGTTACCCAAGAGTTATTTTCTTCCACTGAGGCTTGGCTAGACAGCTCCCACTTCTGCTATATCCTAAAAAAACAAACAAACAAACAAACAAAACAAATAAAAAAAACTGCTTTTCATTCCCCCTAAATCTCACTTGAACACTAATCTGGACTTCAAAATCAGATCCTCTGACAACACACAGATTCAGAGGGTTGCACAAACTAAGTTTATAGGTCTTACTATAGGTGGAAAACTATACTTTGATCTGATCTGTGTGTACCCGAGGTAATGAAAATAAAATGTCAAAAACCTGGAACATCATGCTGAATAACATACAACCTCACTGAATTGAGTAGAAAAATTACAGTGTCCACCTATCTACTACCAACACTTTATGCTTCTCTTATACTTGTATGTCTCAGTGCCAACCTAACTACACCAATGTTACAACAAAATTGCCAGATTTGTCTGTAACCTCCCTTATAGGACCCATCACTGCACTGCCCTTAAAAACCTACTAGGTGCCCCAGCATAAAAAGTATCCTCGGACCTACCTACTTAGGTTCATAGGTTCATAGGTAGGTACTAGGCTATTGGCCCTGGGGCCTAGCCTAGCCAAAAAGGTTCCCTGACTTTCACCATCCAAGAAGATTATTTCCATGTGCCCCTGTCAAGCAGTGTCACAGAAGTGATCCCCGAGGTGAATTTTCTATTTCCCATCCAGTCATCAAGATTTTTATTAAAGAGGGCCAATGAGGAGCTTTGCTTGACATGAATGGGTAGTTTGTTCCAGAGTATAGGAAGTCTCTGGGACAAGAATCGATTCCTCCAGCATGTTCTGTTTATTGTGGTGACAAGGTTTAGGTCCCAGGAGTGTGTGGTTCAGAGAGATTGGGATTTCTTTAAGTGTAGCATGTCCAACAGCTCTGGGATTGACATAGCTTTGTATATTAGGCAGAGATTGCCTCTGAGAGCTGGAGTTTTTTGAGATGGTCTGCATATGGCATCTGTTTGAGGCCGGTAATCCTCTTAGTGAGGTATTTGTGTGGCCTTTCCAAATGTTGTAGGTGTCTTGTGAGATACATGCAAAACGGGACATTGTACTCTATAATGGGTCTGATGGGGATGAGTAGAGAGGAACAATGACCTCCTTTTTTCAAGAGGAGAACCCTTTTGTGATGAGGTGTGCCATGTAGAAGGATTTCCTGATCACTGTGGCGATGTGGTTATCAAAGGATAGACTACTGTCCACCTGTGTCCCAAGGTCTCTCATCACGCTTTCAGTGTTTAGTGAGCTGCTGCCTATGTGGTAGTTCATGGGTACTGAGTTTTTCCCCAAGGGGATAACAATACACTTCTTGACATTGAGCTTGAGGCCATGACTTTGACACCAAGCATCTGTCTCTGTGATCCCCTTTTGTAGAATGTCTACATCCTTAGGTGATTCTATTATGGCCCCCAGTTTGCAGTCATCTGCAAACTTTGTTAGCCAAAGACCTTCTGTGTTGGCCTGCACTTCAGAAAAGTAGATGCCGAACAGGAGAGGACTCAGGACCAAACCCTGTGGTGCTCCACTCATCACTGGTCTGAAGTTGGACTTGGAGTTGGCTACTTTTACTGTGTGGGTTCTGTCATTGAGCCAGTTGGCCACTCATCTTGTGGTATAGGGATCTATTCCCAGTTCAGTGAGTTTATCTATAATGCCATAGTAGGGGATGGTATTGAAAACCTTGGCGAGGTCAAGATAGGCTGTGTGCACTACCTTGTCCTCGTCTACGGCTCTAGTGACTGCTTCAAGGAAGTCAGTCAGGTTTAGCAGACATGATCTACCTTTTACAAACCCAAACTGGGTGGGGTCCAGGGTTTGGAGGTTACCTATGTCTTTGTTTATAAGCTCCAAGATGAAAAGCTCCATGGCCTTGCAGACCAGGTTCATCAGGCTAATGGGGCGGTGGTTCCGGGGTTTGTGGTGGCACCCCTTTTGTGGAGTGGATTTATAAATGAGTACAAGCTAACTGTCCTGACAGGCCATTTTAAGCTTAGCTAATAACCCAAGACCAGAATCAAACTCAGTATTTTGTGCCTATGAGGTGAAGACCTTAACCATTATGCTATGTCCACCCCTTCACAGAACACACAACAAATAAAGTCTTACTATCCACTCATAAAGCTAATAACTCAACAGGAGAAGCTCTTTATTCTATCTCATTCCTAAACTATGTGATTCACTACCTGTACCTTCAAGACTCAATAACAACTTGTCCACTTTTAAACATTAATTAAAATACCATCTCAAGGACCCCTGGCTATATTCTTAGGCTAGCTCTTACACAAGCAATCCTCTCCCTTACCTCCATTATCCCACATCTCTCTTGCCCCCCTAAACTATTAGAGCCTTAGTAATAAACAGTGAAGACTCAATTATAAATAAAAATGTATATAGTCTAAGTTACATATAATTAATGTTGTACTCTTTACCATTAGACTGACACTTATTGACACTAATGTCCACAACTAACATTGTGAAGCCTGTAACTTACTATACCTCCCTAAAGGTTACACTACTCTAATGCAATCCAAATAACTTGTTTAACTTACTTTAAAGCAGGTATCTATATGTTTACTCATACATATCCATGTTTATAAATGTTCCATTGTAAATACTTGCATATTATTATATTCCACTTCAACAAGACATTTTGATTGTACCAGTGTAATTGTATTGTTCCAGTGGGGTTGTACCACTGTGAATGTATTCTTTTATTTTATATACTTATATTTAATGTGAAACAGTTTGATGTGCTATTGTTCTTAATTTTCTAATACTGCAAAGTCAAAGATGACACCAATGTTTAATTCACCTGTGTTAATTATATCTTGCATTATATTGTTCCAGTGGAGCTTTTCTCCCCAGGCCTCTGTTGAAAAGGGTTATACACTCAGTCCAACTTCCCCAGTCAAGAAATGAAACAGGAACAACCAAGTAGCAAAAACCAACTGAAAAAAATGACACCACACAGCTGAAAATAAGGACCACGTTGTTTACTGCAAAAACACTCAGTAGAATACAAAGCAACATTGTATTCTACTGAGTGTTTTTGCAGTAAACAATGTGGTCCTTATTTTCAGCTGTGTGATGTCGGTTTTTCAAGAAATGAAACAAAATAAATAATTAAACAACCAAAAACTAAATAAATAATGGGCTGGATTCAATAAACCCTACATGGCTTGCTGAAACCATGTGCACGTCTTAGCAGTGCGACTGATTTGGATTCAGTAAGCAACTCTGCACATCGTGTAGGGATGCGCAAACCTATTGAACAGTGTGGCATAGCAATTACAGCATAAGCAGCTGAATTGTATGCTAATCAATCAATTCAAAATATAGGAACTATTCAACAAGCTGTAAAGCACACAAATTATCACATTAATAACAACATCCTAAGCACGCAATCAGTCGTGAGGGATTTGGGCACCCAAGTTGATAGCAACCTGACTTTTGACCACCATGTTGCTTCTGTTGTATGGAAAGCCTTCTGCATGGCCCACCTCATAAGTAAGGGTATCTCATTCAGGGATAAAGAAGTCATAACATCCCTGTAATCCTCCCTTATTAGGCCCATTATTGAGTACAACGGCCCTTTCGGCATGTACCTCGCAAAGCACATGCAGCAGATGCAGAGACCACAGAGGTTCCTCACCAGGAGAATCCAGGGCCTCAAACATTTACCATACACAGAAAGGCTAAAAGCCCTATCCCTCTACTCAGTTTTATACAGACTCCTCAGAGGTGACTTCTGTCTGGCATAAAAGGTGATCACAGACCCCGCCTTGATGGGACTGCTGCATATCCAAAAGTCAAGCTCCACTCGAGTAACCTGCACATTCGGCCTCAACCTGGTCTGTGACATCAACGAGACTTGTTGCCGGGACAGATTTGTGTCCCAGAGACTCCCCATCTATGGAATAGACTCCCTCTCCACATCAAGCAGAGTACCTCTTTACCCCTTTTTTAAGTGCAACCTGGATAACTGGATGGGAAACAGGAAATATACCCCTGGGATTCTACCTGTGTCCCTGCTGGACAGGGGCATTGGGTGCTGATTTGTTTAAACATAGTCTAAACTCTTAGCTAGGCTTATAAGGGCCTTAAGACCAATAACCTAGTAACCTCCTATGATCCTATGATCCTATGAAGCAATTGTGTAGACTTAGTGCAGGTTTTAGCCTCGAATTCCAAAATCTATTGGAATACAGCCACGAAAATTACTCTACAAAGAAAGAATGTTTGAGGCTGATGCTGCTCCTCCATATGTATATGTGAAACAGGTCCATGTCTATGCTGCAACTGCTGCTAATAGACCTTGGCCAAGAAGGAGAAGGGTTTTTAGACCCTGTTTAACTTTTCATGGTCTGCATGAGGTGGAAATACTAGAGCACTACATGGTGGATAGAGACACACTACAGGAGTGCTGCAACCTCTGTGGTCCTCAACTGAGAGTAAGGGCAAACTGAGGGGAACCCATACCTGTGGAGACTAAGGTATGTGTACTAATCCAAGATGGAATAGCTATTCAAGAAGCTATAAAGAAATTGTGTACAGTTTGCGCATATGTTGGCCTCGAATTCCAAAACCTATTGGAATACAGCCACGGAAAGTACTGTATACAGAAAGAATGTTAGGGGCTGCTGCTGCTCTTCTGTAAGTGTATGTGCAACAGGCCCAAGTCTATGCTGCTGCTGCTGCAAATTGGCCTCGGCCAAGAAGAAGAGTTTTTAGACCTCGTTTAACTTTTCACAGTCTGCATGAGGTGGAAATACTAGAGCGCTACAGGGTGGATAGAGATATACTACAGGAACTCTGCAACCTCTTTTATCTTCAACCAAGAGTAAGGGCAAACCAAGGGGATCCAATACCTGTGGAAACTAAGGGATGTGTAACACTTCAAATTTTAGCTACATGGACCTTCCAGAAACCAAAAGGGGACATACTGGGGGTGTCACAGGCATCAGCATCCAGGATTCTACATCATTTCCTCATTGCTATGCTACAGTATGCCAGTGACTGCATACATTTTCCCTGTATCCCCAAGGACAGAACTACATCTATGTAGGATTTATACCCCATACCACACTTCCTTGAAGTCATGGGTACTGTAAACTGCATGCACATATATTGAGATCAAAGCACCACCAAGGGAACAGGGGAGGGTCTACATAAAAAGAAAGGGGTTTCCACTCCATTAACTGCCAGGTCATGTTTTACGCTAAGGGACTCATCCTGAATCTGTGTGCTGGCAACCCCAGTAGTTACCACAATTCCCATATGTTGCATATCTCTTAGATCTACTATATGTTTTCTGGGGGGGATATCCCACCAGGCCATTTAATGGGGAATGCAGGGTATACACTTGAACCATGGCTGATGACGTCCATTAGAAATGCACAGACACACCCACAGAAGAATGATATAATGAGTCATGTGTTCAGACAAGAATAATCATAGACAGTGTATTTGGGCTCCTGAAGTCACGGTTCCAGTGCCTAGATACATTGGGGGGGGGGGGGGTGCTGTAGTATGATCACAGTACTTGTGCTGAAATTTTCACTGTCTGTGCTATTCTACACAATATTATCCTAAGAAGACAGCTTCAACAGGAACAGCATGGGGAAAAGCATACATTCCACCACCACTGGAAAGGTCACCACAGGCGCACAGAGGTGAAGACACAGAGGAGGAACCACTAGCTGTTGTGGGTGTATGTAGACCTAGGCTTGCATAATATTCACTCGCCCTATCCAAGAGGCACTAAATAGCACACATGCTAACCACCTAAGGGTACAACTTTTATCCTATGCACATACAGTAAAATTGAAGCCAGGCAACACTCACAACCTTTACTTACCCAACTAATGGCTGAGCACTGGTAGCATCACAGAGAGTCAGGTCCAAATTAAAACCGTTGTAATCACAGGACTATCAGGTTAAGTGTTGAACATAGAACAGGAAAATAAATGGGTAAGAACAGAAATGAATGGCAGACCCTTGCATACTGTTAGTTGCAAATGTACTTAAGTAGAGTTGTGTGTTTTACACCAATGACATCAATATGTGATAAGGCTGACTCATGCGTCAAAGATACACACAATAGAAAAACATATAAAAAAGCAGTACAGTTTTGAAAATAGCATCAGCAACACATATATACTAAACACTCTGTCAGCTATGTACCCTGTGCCTCAGACAAAATACATATGTATCCCTGAATCCAAAAGATGGAAACAAGAAGATGGCACAGCTATCATCATTTGTACAGGATGTTGTTTGGGGGATCAGGAGGCCAAGGCTGAAACAAAGGTAATGAATGTGTATGAATAAGAAAGACAAGTAGGCAGAAATTTACTTAATTATCAAATGGCTAATGAGACAGAAAAAGCCGCAAGACTCGCAAATGAATTATGTACCCGTTATGTGTGTGTTTCTGTATGGGCACTCAAGGTGAAATGTGTGTGTCTGCAAGAACACAGCCAAGCTCTGTGCTAGGTCTACATACTGGCATGTCAGACAGATGTGGGCCATGCATGGTAGAGGTAACAGTTCATTGTTGTTGACCCCGACCACGAAAACTGGCTTTGCCAAGAGTTGCACTGGCAGGTCCATGCCCATGATCAGAAGTGCTGGTGCTATCCGAATGTGACTGATGTCTGCTGGATGAGCTCTCCTCATGACTATGCCTAGGACCATGACCCCATGGTCTACGATGTCTGGGTGTGGATGCCTCAACCACTGACAGAGCAGTGCAAGTAGTGCCACTACAGGCATGGGATTGGGACTGGCCATGCTGACTAATAGCAGATGCTGCTGCAGACCTACATCCACATGGATGCAGTTCCCCTCCCAGCAGACATTCCATCACAGCCACTGCCTATTCCATTGTGCCATTCATTTGATCCATTGAATCAGGCCTGCAGTGGAGGCAGTCATGCACATCAGCCTGTGCCATATCTAGAACCCTAAGCATGTCCTTAGAAGTCCTAGTGGAACATGCCTGTGCCTCCATGATGGCTCTAAACATATGCTGAGTGGCACATAATGACACACAGTGATCAGGTGGAGGGTGGACAGCAGGCCTACTCTGAGGACCCCTGACAGCCCTCCTGTGTGGCAGCTTACCCACTCTTTGGCTGCAGCCAGAGTAAACTGGCACTAAAGTCACAGTAACCACACTACCCTGCTCAATTGTGTCATCCTCCACCTGTCCAACATTGGACAGCTCAGTGGAATAGGTATGCATATAAATAAGTGTTTGGCATGTATTACTATGTTTATTGGCAAGTTATTCTTCATCACATCAAAAGCCATTTAAAAACACAACTAAAGGGAAGGGACTTGTTATTGACTAAAGTTAATTTCCTGTGCTACACGCTCTAGGGACCTAAACCTTGCCACCACAATAAACAGGACATGCTGGAAGGATAGATTCCTGTCCCAGAGACTTCCTAAACTCTGGAACAAGCTACCAATCTATGTCAAGCAAAGTTCCTCATTAGCACTCTTCAAGAAAAATCTTGATGAGTGGAGGGGAAATAGGAAATACACTTCAGAGATCACATCTGTGGCTCTGCTCAACAGTGGCACATGAAATTAACTTTCTTGGGTGGCATAAGCAAGGGAACCTTGTTAGTTAGGCTTACTTAGGCCCTTGGGCTAATAGCTTAGTATCTACCTATGAACCTATGAACTACACACATATTTACTTGTACTCATGCATACTGCCCCGATGAACTTGAAATGAGATATATGAGTAATAGGTCTAAGGTAAACTACACTACATGTATAAATAGCACAGCTGCACTGGAAAATTAGTTAAACTTTTATACTGACAACAGACACTGAGATTGTCTTATACATGTCTTACTGTGGACATCAATTCATCACAATATGAACACACATACATCAACACTTGCATCCATGCTGTTCACAAAATGTGTGTGTGTGTGTGTGTGTGTGTGTGTGTGTGTGTGTGTGTGTGTGTGTGTGTGTGTGTGTGTGTGTGTGTGTGTGTGACTAAAAGTGTGGAATGTACACAACATAATGAGAAACAAGTGCATATAAGTCTGAGGTCTGCAACATGATTTAATGACATCTTACATATTGTTTAGGAAGATGTCTTTTAATGTATATCTGCATATTCCAAGCAAAACAAAAAATCCAAAGTCCACACTTTACACACCAGTTTCATAACAATATATGTTACTACAACATATAAAGAAGATGTCATCCTCTATAAAGACCACTATCAGAAGGAAAAATCAGACGATGATGGTGCAAATATTAACTACTGTGTCCTCCAGATGGGAAAAAATAGTTAGGTGGGGGTTCAGTTAGTACAACAGCCAAATTGTGCATGAGTCTGTATCTGTCTGTGTAGTCAGAAGAGCAGGAATCTGTGTCTTATTGCTGACAATCAAGTATCACGGAGAATAAAAAGTTTTACAGTCGTACATGAATACACAGCCATTTCAAACAGACCTCCCAACATCTTCTTCCAAACATACACCGATGTCATCTGCTATAAACTGTTCAGTGGAAAAGTCAGGCTTTTGTGTTGTGGTGCTTGTATAAAGTAATGTGTTATCTAGCTTGTGTAACTACTTAGGTAGGGGTTCTAATCTCACTGCAGTCAACTTGTCTGTGTCTATGATTATGGAGACTGTTTTAGATCAGCATGTGAGACACTCCTACTAACAACTTATTCTCAACACACATTGACAATGTCATCTTATTATAAAGTGTTGTCTGATAGTATGAAAGTCAGACTTCTGCGATAGCACTTGTGTTAAGTACTGTGTCCCCTAGATAGGTAGGTGGGGTTCTAATCTCTCTACAGTCAACTTGTGTGTGTTTGTGTTCAGTTAGCTTTCATTGTAGAGACTATTTTAGAGCAGTCTGTGAGGCACTCCTACTAACATCTTCTTCTCAACACACACACACACACACACACACACACACACACACACACACACACACACACACACACACACACACACACACTGACAATGTCATACTCTATAAAGTACACTCTCACACTCTTTAAGTAAAACTTGTGCTATGACACTAATGTTAAGTACTGTGTTCTTCAGCTTCTGTAACTAAAGATTTAGGGCTTCTAATCTCACAGCAGTCATCTTCATTATGTGTTCATCCAAATAATTTATTGGAGACAATTTTACACCAAGATGTAACTCAACATTTGTATCAGACACTCCTCCAAACATCTTCTTCTCAGCATGCAATGATGCTATCATCCTTTATAAAGTACATTGTGACACTTTTAAGGTCAGACATATGTGGCGGTGCTAGTCTTACAATGTATGAAATACAACTTCTATACCTCCCTCCACAGGTTTAATGTTCAAATCTGACCTCAGTCAACTGCTGTGTGTGGTTGGTGGTATATTATAATCATTGTATGATCTTTTGCATCTCTTTTCATTTGACTCCCACTCAGGAGAACCTTTAACATAGCCCCATGAATCCAACATCCCCTTTTCCCTCTGTCCACATAGCATCTTTTCTGCAGAAGACTGGAGGATGTCATCATCTCAAAGATGCATACACACATCATGAAGCAGACTCCTTCCATGGCCCTCTGCAAGCCATCTCAGGACCACTGGATGTGTGATTGCTAATTCTGTCATAGGGTGGTGCATATGTCACATATGAACAGATGCAGTATGTAATACAATCAAACACATACACACTTATGCACATACCTCCACTATCTTCCATCATATTGATCTAGCAATTTGTGCTTAAATGCCATAATAATGGCTAGGATTTTATGTGATGTTGGCCATTAGCTTAGTAATATCCTATGACCCTATGAATATTGCACATGTCAATGTTGCTGTCATTCACATGTGCTATATTGAGGTGTGGGTGTACGGTAGTTCTACAATGGTAAATTCCAATTGGAGATTTGAGGTAATGTATTGATGGCTGCAGCTGCCATTTGATTATATGTTCCTTCCACATTAGTTGTAGCAATATACCTCCTGAAAACTGTTGACATGGGATGATGCTATGTATATTGTTGCCTTACTA
>NC_056727.1:1116389850-1116444850 GCF_019279795.1 Protopterus annectens
CATCAGACTAGATGTCTTGAATCTGTTGGTAAGTTAATTAAAGTCTGACTTAGGATCCCCTGGTAGTTCTCCACAGTAAATGTCTGCCCTGGTCTGCTGCATCATTTTTGTGTAATAATGTAGGAAATCTCCTTACTGCTGTAAAATAGCAACCTGTGTATTTTGAAAAAGTAGCATTCTTAGCATCACTGGTAAAAGAAATTAGAGCATTCTTATTCATCACATATTATTGTTGCTGCAACCTATGCTACATACAGATTTCTTTCTTTCTTTCTTTCTTTCTTTCTTTCTTTCTTTCTTTCTTTCTTTCTTTCTTTCTTTCTTTCTTTCTTTCTTTCTTTCTTTCTTTCTTCACCTGAGGTAGGAAGCACTAATTCCACCACAGGTGATTAGCCGTCACAGAACATGAAATAAAACATATACTTGAAACCTGCTTTAACATGGATTACTATGCAGCAAGTCCCTTACCTAAACAACTAGTTCAGAATACATTCGGGAAACATTTTATTGCATTTTGGGTAATAGCCACCTATAGGAGATGTATTTCTCTGCAAAATATGTGGAAACAGATTATCCTCTAAGTGAGCACTGCCCAAAACAAAAGAACAACGAAGGATAACAGGTTATTCAGAGGGCTACCATGAAAAATAAAAGCATATAAAATGCAATAGATTGGTAAACTTATATCAATATGCATTAAGCTAGGATGATTATGCAACCTTTATATCGTATCCAATTTCTCAGCACATAAATCACTAAAAGTGACCATCTCCCTGCATAGGTCCATAGAACAATCTCTCACCTCACAAGGAACATCACTACAAACTAATCTGGAACCTTTGTAACTTTGACCAACATGCATCCATCAACACATTAAAAACTTGAACTGAAGCGGTCTTAAAACAGTACCCCTAGATGAAGCAGTTAACCATTTTAATCCAATTTTCCTGGACACCCAAACTAGAGCATCTCCTCCCAGTATCAAAAGAATGAAAAATAGCCGTGCTCCATGCCTGTCTAGATCAACAAAACAATTAATGACAAACTGAGATGAAGTGTGGAAACAATGGCTAAAAAACAAAACCTCTTCTGACCAATTAAAGTCCAGGCAGCTCCGTAACCAGGTCAGAAAGCTAGTATCCAAAGATAGGTAAGATTACTACATAAAATTACAAACAAATCATAAACAAAATCCATAAAAATTCTGGAATTCTATTACTTCACTACTCACTACTAAATCTTGGAACAAAAAGCAATCCCAGTCCATATCCAGATATCCCCCACACAAACTGTCAGTCTATTCAACACCCACTTTATTGAAAGCATGTTTAACCTCACTGCGAGTCTGTGCCACCCCTCCTTCCCCTCCTCTACTCTCAGACTGCCCCAAGCCTAATACACCTCTACCTCAGTGAACCCCTAAACACTCTCCTACCCCTCCCACCTTTCTTCTCCCTTACTATTTATCACTAGCATCTCCTGTAGATCATACAACGCTCACACTTCAGCCTGTCTCAGCCTACACTATAAGAAGGGTAATGTATATAGTCAAAACTTGTTCTTTTTCTGCCGATAGCTTACCTGCAGAATATTTAAAACTAGGTGCTGATGCCATTGCTTACCCTATTAGTATATGCTGTACTTATAAACATATCCTAGAATCCTGTGCCCCAGCACTCTGGAAAAAGTCTTGCCTCTCTGCAAAGGAGGTAACTCTACTGAAATTTCTAACTACCATCCTATTGCTATCCTACATCCCATTTCCAAGCTTTTTGGAAAATGTGACCACTCACAACTTTTTGACTCCCTTCTTATAAACCAGCTAGAAACATCAACACAACATAGCTTCATACCAGCTCATAGTACCACCACTACCTTTCTATCCTTTATGGATACTGTCAACAAAGCAAGAGACTCTGGCAAGCTTGTTTCTTCACAATTTCTTGATTATCCATGGTCTTTGACAATGTGTCTCATCCTCTACTCCTGCAACAGCTAACCCATATTGGACTTTCTGCCTCTTCTCTTAAATGGTGCTCCAGCTACTTATCAAACAGACAATAGGCAGTAAAATGGCAATATTCTCTCTCCCCATATCAACATAATACCAATGGAGTTCCTCAAGGGTCTATACTTGGCCCTCTTCTTTTAAACATTTTTCATAAATAGCCTTCACATCTCATCCTGTCAGAGCTCAGTCATACAATATGTAGATGATTCAACTATCATTTTATTTTGTAATACTTTACCTCACCTCCAACAAATTACTCAAGAAGCCTTTACTTCTATTGAGACCTGTCTCTCTAACAACCAATTACCACTTAACCCTCAAAAAAACAAGCTTCTCATTTTCATTTCCAAAAGTCCTCTTCTAAATAAAGCCCAGTTCACAATATTCTCCCAAAATAGCACAGTAATTGACATAGTTTCCTCACACTAAACTAGTGTAACAGTTGATGTAAACCTTAAATTTGATCTACATATTCAAAATAGTATAAAAAAAAAACATCAGAAACTGGGAATTCTCTATCGCCATAAAAATTTCTAAACATATCCACTAAATAAACCCTTGCTATCACCTACCTTCTACCCTCACTCTTGTATGGCGTTCCAGTACTTACTAATATACAAACTACCCTAAAAACTAAGTTTGAAATGTGTTACAACAAAATTGCTAAATTTGCCACTAATGCAAAACATTTTACTCTCCACATACAACTCTGCATTCTCTCAACTGGCAGAAACTCCAACAACACCTTACCTATCTTCAACTAATAATGCAGAAAATTATCCACAAGCCAGCTGCATGTCCAGCCCTGAACTCAATATTTCACACCAATCTACACAAATGCTCTCTTAGATCTCAGACCAAACAACTTCTTACTGAGTACAGACACTCCAAATCTGTTGGGCAAAGTTTGAACTCTTTCTCTGTAGCCGAAGTCTGGAACTCTCCACCTTTAACAATCAGAACTAATCAAAACATTCCATCCTTTAAACTTACACTAAAAAACTATTAAAATGTATCTTTTCCTGCTCTAATCCTGGCTAAATACATACTTGACCTCCTCATCTAACCTCATCTAACTTTTTTCCTTGGTTTCCCAATCTTTACCACTCACGTCTGACTACTGATTTTTCTCTCTCCTCTCCATTTCATACATCTTCTCTCACGTTCCCTCTCCCATATTAACCACTTCCTTTCAGTAATAATTGCTCCTATTTCCTTACTTAGCTAGCTTCACATGAACATTGTATTGAAAATAAGAGATCCATTGCTGTGCGTTCCGTGGACTGTACAGCTCTACATCTCAAATTAAGCCCGTGCCTTGTGGCTTAATAGTTATTTTTGAGTTGTTTTTTATGTAAATACTACAGCAATAAGCACATACCTCAATCTGCTCTCCCTTACTTTGTATTTTTCATAACTATTTCTTAATCATGTTATGTTATTGGAATGAGCTTTATAACAGTCTCATTGTATAACTTCTTTAATATTCTGAAATGATAGTCACTATATTTTTGTATATCACTGGAACTTTTCTCCCTGTGCCTTCACTAAATATGGGTACATTATTGGCTCAGTTGGACCTTTCCGGTAAACAAATTTCAATAAATAAATAAATAAATGCCAGAAATCATGATAGTGATTTCTACAGAATACTTCTGACACCATCTGTATGAGAGTCCTTTCAGCAGAAGTCATGTCTGAGTCTAAAAGAAGAAAGTGAGAAATTTCGAAATTGAGCATGAAAACATCATATATATTAGATCACAATTTTGCATACAATTGAGGCTTCATGAAGACAATGATAGATGTATGCAATCTCATAGACTGATGTGATAGTACTGTTAGATTATTAGTCAAGCACCAGTATTTGATGTCAGACCTTATAGAAAATCTTTCAGTTAGACTAGAGTGCATACCAGAGCCAATAAAGTGCCACTCTTATTCCTTATAAAGTAACTTACTGTTAATGTCTCATCCACTCTGATTTGATTAGCTACTTTCAACAACAACAGTTAGAGTTTTATCATTGCTTATAGAGTATTGCATCAATATTATACACATCAGCTTTTATGCAAGCATTCCCCCATCCATTTTCTCTAACTCCCGTTTTAAAGGCACTTAGAAAGGCATCCCACTTCCACAAATAATGCACCAGGCAGACTACATTTCGTGTATTTCAGATCACAAAAAAAATACGTTAACAGTTTTATGTATTTGGCTGTACAAATACACTTCATTCCTTAATATAATGAGAGTAAGCACTAATTCCTTTATAAACATAATCCCTACACATCAGTAGACACTTTACTAAAGCTATTTTGCATTTTAAAAATATCATTGGTTAATATTTTTATTAAATGCTATGTTGATTATGTATCTGAGCTATAAATAGAACTTTCAGATAATAATTATTGTTTTAGATTGCATCTGTTGATCATTTACCTTAAACAACAGTTTTCTGTGTTTTGAATTGACATGTACAATAACACCTGCCATTTTGGGATTGTGGCTAACTGGATTTGAATGCCCTTACAGCTGCTTGTTTTGTACTCCCATGAAGTAAATTACAAACTACCAGTTCTGTGCTCCCTTTTAAAGCTCCTTTTGCTCAAAATTATACCTTTTGTTCAAAATTATAAACAGTTGCTAAAAGGAAAATGCCATTATCTACCTCAATTGTTATGCTCAGGTGTAATGCTAAATTTCAAAATCACCCAGAATACCAGTTACAGCTGACTGAAAACCTTACAAGTTGTACAGTTTCATAGTGCACTTAGCAATTGTCACTGACAGTACCATTCTTTGTGAATGAAGGTAATAACCGTTGTAAATTCAGATAATACCTGGATTCTGAAAATGTTTAGAATCTGTCTATTACATGTAAATAAAAATGCATCTACATAGCTACATAATCATATCAATATTAAAAAGACATTGTCAGTTCTGTGCTATACAAGGCTAAAGCCCTCTCAACAGTCCAGATTTTTGTAGACTGTCCAGATTTTTCCCTCATATTTTTGATCTGCGCCTCATAAAATTTGTGGTTTTCTAGATTTTTGTGTCAAATCAGTGAGGACTAACTTCACTAAATAATGCCAAACATTTGAGTTTCAGACTTCATATCCTTCAGAAAAATGCATAACACAAGACCTTTTATTCAAGTAACTTTCTAAGTTTATAAGAACAGTATTTTAAATTAAACGGCACATTAGTGCACCGGTTTGTGTTGTTGCCTCACATTAAGAGGTTCTCCAATTTGATTCTCAGCTGGAGTGCCTTCTGTGTGGAGTCTGCATGTCCTCCCTGCATTTGTGTGGGTTTCCTCTGGGTGCTCTAGTTTCCTCCCATGTTGCAAAGACATGCATCTGGAGTATTACTCCCTGGGCCTTCGCTGAAAATTGGCTCATTCCAAGTTAAGACTTTCCCTGTAAACAAATGTTAAATAAATTAATAAATCTGTCCCTATTTTTGGGAATTTATCCCCCCATTATCTTTGTCCTTGTCCAGATTTTTTGTGCTTAGAGGTTGAGAGCCATGCCAAAGCCCTGATTGTGACTTAGCCAGTCCTGGTTTGACTAGTGGCCTGATCACTCAAGTAACCAGATAGGGAGAGAACGGAAAGAATAATGAGCTGGAGCCTGGTCTCCTCTGTCAGGGGGCAGGGATGTGACCACGATTCCATATAGAATCCCTGCAGGAGACTGTGGATCACTGGAGGCAATTTGCCTTCAGGGGTGGGTTCAGGACTTCTGAGGAGATGTCTCTAGCAATAGCAAGAGATATGTCTCTTGCATATGCTTGGTGCCTCATGACCCCATGGGCAGGTACAGGGGACCTGCCTATGACTTGCATTAAAGAACAATTGACTCTTGAAAAAGATAATGGCACCACTCCTGCCACAGTGTCCTTATCCCTAGGAGGAAAGAACTGGATGTAGAAATCTTACCAGTGGGAGAAAATGAGCAGGCTAGTTGGGCAGGTGGGAGTCAGGCTTGATGGTCATCAGAAATTTGGAGGTAAAAAAATAATTATTTCTACATTTTTCATGGATTTCTGCAAAATATCAACACCCCTCTCCATTTAACTCTATCTCTATCCATCCATCTGTCTATATGTCTGTCTATCTATCTATCTATCTATCTATCTATCTATCTATCTATCTCTCTCTCTCTCCCAATTTACTATGTATGTGTACAGCTACACTCCTTGTTATACCTTTAAGCTGTTTAAAACAACTACCAAGAATAAACAGGCTATAGTGCATGCAGCACCATGATTACACTACAGTATCAGTTAAAGACACCCTGATTCAGTGGTATTCTAGCATGAGACCCGCTCATAGCAATGCTTAGAATGTGTTTAACTATTGTTAAGCAGCCCCTACATAGTTTCATAGTTTCATAGTTTAGTACTAGGCTATCTGCCCTGGGGCATTTGCAAGCCTAGCCCTAGAGATGTGGCTTTCGCCACCCCATGTAGTGGTACTAAGGTGTATAGAATAAATTTAGAATACTGTGCCTTTGTCTAGTAGTGACACATTGAAGACCCCCTTACTTATTAAAATTTGTTTACTGTGCCTCTGTCAAGTAGCGACACAGGGGTGACCTCCGGGGTAAACCTATGATCTCCCATCCACTCGTCAAGATTTCTCTTGAAGAGAGTCAGTGAGGGGCTCTGCCTAACATGGACTGGGATTTTGTTCCAGAGTATGGGAAGCCTCTGAGTTATGAATCTGTCCCTCCAGCATGTTCTATTCATGTTTGTACTGAGGTTTAAATCCTTGGCTCTCGTGGTTCTTATTGATTTGGATTTTTTGAGGTGGAGCATGTCCATCAATTCCTGGTTGGACATGGCCTTGTACGTCAGGCACAGATCACCTCTGAGCAGGCGGTATGCTACGGAATAGAGCTGGAGTTTCTTTAGCCTGGCAGCATATGACATATGTTGGAGACCCTTGATCCTCTTGGTGAGGTACTTCTGGGGTCTCTCCAGCTGTTGTAAGTGCCGGGTGAGGTACATACCAAATGGGGAATTGTACTCAATCATGGGCCTGATAAGGGAGGAGTACAGGGGCACGATGACCTCCTATGATCTGGATGTGAACCCCTTCATGATAAGGTGGGCAAGGTAGAAAGTCTTTCTAACCACTTTGGCAACGTGGGTGTCAAATGAGAGGTCACTATCAACTTGGGTCCCCAGGTCTCTGATTACTTTTTCGGTACTCAGTGGGTTACTGTCTATGTGATAATTTGTGGGTACTTTGTTTTTCCCAAAGGGGATGACTATACATTTCTTGGCATTCAGTTTAAAGCCATGATTCCGGCACCAGTTGTCCATTTTGGTGAGGCCTTTCTGTAGGATGTATATGTCAGCTGGTGTATCGACTATGGCGCCTAGTTTGCAGTCATCTGCAAACTTTGTCAGCCACAACCCTCCCATGTTTGCTTTCACATCTGAGAAGTAAATGCCGAACAAGAGGGGTCCCAGGACAGAGCCCTGTGGGACACCACTTGTGACTGGCTTTGTGTCTGACATGGCTCCTGCAATCTTGACTTTATAGGTTCTGTTCTTTAGCCAGTTTGAAACCCATCTTGTGACATATGGATTTACATTTAAGCTGTTTAGCTTATCTATGATCCCCGAGTGGGGTATTGTGTCGAAGGCTTTAGCCAAGTCCAAGTAGGCTGTATGGACTGCCTTGCCCTCATCAATGGCTCTAGTGACTGTTTCAAAAAAGTCAACCAGGTTCAAAAGGCAGGATCTGCCCTTTACAAAGCCAAACTGGGTGGGATCAAGTGTCTGTAGGTCCCCAATGTCATTGTTTATGAGTTCCATAATAATTCTTTCCATAGCTTTGCAAACCAGGCTGGTCAAGCTTATAGGGCGGTAGTTCCCAGGGTCTGTAGTGGAGCCTCCCTTGTGGAGTGGGACCACTGTTGCTGTACGCCAGTGTTCAGGTACATATCCTGTAGTAAGGCTAAGGTTAAATAACATTTTTATATGCGGGTTTAGCTCGTCTTGGAGTTCACATATCATGCAGCCGGGGATACCATCGGGTCCCATAGATGCTGTGTTTTTTGCTTTGCTGAGGGCTGTTCTCACCTGGACATCAGAGATGACAGGGAGGTTACATTCAGCTGGGATGAGTATTTCTTCTTTTGGAGGTGAGGGAGGGGAGAAATTTGCACTGAACCTGTCTGCCAGAATGTTGGCAATATCTGTGGGTTCAGTAAATTTTTTGTCGTTGTGTACTAACTCTGAGCATATCTGAGGGTTTCTGCCCAGGTTTCTAACATAACTGAGGAATGCCTTGTGGTTATCTTTAGTGTCCTTGGTGAATTTTCTCTCAAAGTTGGCCTTGGATGTTTTTATGAGAGAACGTAGCTTTCTACTAGTGCTGATCAGAGATGCCTTCCCTTTATGGGATTTTGCTCTGTCTTGCAGTAGCTTCCTTCTTTTGTTATACAATTTGTTTATGGCTGGGGTCCACCAGACAGGACGCTTTCCTTTGGTGGAGAGGGTCTTGGTTTTATTTGGGATTGCATGATCCATGCATTCCTGGAGATGTCCGTAGAAAGCATTTGTGTAGGATTCAGCATTGTGGGATGTGGTTTCCATTGGCCCTGTGGGCTTAAATGATACCATCTCAGTCTTGAGAAGTGTAAAGTCGGCTTTTGAGAAGTTTCTCACTGTAGTCTTTTGTGCTGGGGGTGGAGGTGGTAAATGTATATCCAGGGTGATTAGTTTGTGGTCAGATCTCATCAGTGAGGGGAATACTTCCGGTGTGGAGCATTTTGTCCCCATGTTTGTGATGATCAGGTCTAGTATATTATTCCCCCTTGTGGGAGAGGTGACTAGCTGTTCCATTGCATTTGAGTTTATGAATTTCAGGAACCTTTGGGCTAAGGTGTTAGGGCTAGAATAGTGCACCCAGTCTATGTTAGGGTAGTTGAAGTCCCCCAATATGATGGTATTTGGTGAGACATTCATATCTTCCAATGTCTTCAGGAAGTCTGAGTGGGGTTCTTGAGATTGGGAGGGTGGTCTGTAACATACAACCAGTTGTATAGCAATTTTGCCTACGGTTAGCTGCACCTGGATGGTCTCCAATGCTTCATGAGTTGCCACTAACCTGGAGGTGTGGGTATCCTTGATGAATATGGACACTCCCCCTCCCTTTGTGGTTCGGCCCGGGTTTTGGGGCCGAAAAGCATGATATGAGGTAAAGCCTGGTAGTGCTGGGGTGCTCTCAGGAGCCTTGAACCAGGTCTCGGTTACAGCGCAGACATCGATGTTCTCCATACTGAGGAGTGCTTCGAGAGCCTGCATCTTGAGCTTTAGACTTCTGTCGTTGAGCAGCATTACCCTTAATTTTTTTCCATTTTTGTTTTCTAAGGAGGTGGGTTCATCTTTTGAGCCTTGCCTAAAAAAGGCACTATGGGGGTGGCAAGAGCCTTAGCCAATATCCAGAAGCCCAGTTGTGACAGGTGCAAGCCGTCCCTTGCGAAGCAGCGTGGCTTGTCCAGCATGTCATCTCAGGCAGACAGACATTGGATCCCCCTAGAATGACACCAGTAATTAAGCCAATTATTAAAGCTGATCATCTTGTCTTTGTATTGTGGCATCATTCTTGGTGAGGGCAGGATGCTGCTCAGGGTCAGGGTCATACCAGCCTGGGCTACATAATCAGAGAGCTCCTCTATGTCTCTTTTCATGTAGTCCAAGGAGGTACGTCTCAGGTCATTCACGCCGGCATGGACAATGACAGAGTCATATTTGTACGTGCTTTTGAGTGACCTGAGTGCGTGTGTTATATGGCGGATCCTAGCCCCCGATAGGCAGCTTACCGTTACCCTCTCCTTGCTGAGCCTGGTAAGTGGGACGTCAGTGTGTCTGACTATAGAGTCACCTATCACTAGTGTATCAGGCATAGTGTTTGGCCTTAAGGGCTGTGATTTATTGACACACCGATTTATTGAAGTATGTGTTGCATGTGTTATGTTTTGAGGTGGTGGATTTTTGGGTGTCTGCTTTGGGAGCCTCTGTTGTTTTGGTAAGTTTTTTAATAGAGCCTCCGAGTATGTTTTTGTGTTATTATGTGCTTGATTTGCAGTTGGGGTAGGACTATGTGTGACTGGGTTTGTTGTGTGTGTGGTTACCTTCTCCTCCTGTCTGGTCTTGCCAGACCTGAGTTGAGAGAGTTCAGCCTCCAGTTTGGCTATATAGTTGCATCTCACATGTATTTGTGTTTGTTGGGAGGAGGAGAGGGTTGTCTGTGTACATGAGACAATTATAGCATTGTCTCAAGATTCCCAGATTAACCAGCTGAACAGGAGAAGATGCTAGCAATCTACCACTCGACATGCTAGAATATTACAAGAGAGTGCTGTGCCTTTAAGGGAAGTGGTTGGGGTGGTAGGTGGATGTAGTGCTACTTGAGTTTGAGAGTGCTTGCTTAGAAGAGAAGCTTTGAGAACAAGTGCTATGCTTATAATATAACGAGTAGACTGGTTATTCTAAGAGTAGAGCTTTCTAAGGGAAAATTTGAAGAGCAGACTTGGCGGAGCCAGAAAAAGTTTAACCCTGTTTAACTGGTGCTGCGCAAAGCCGGGCAAATGCGGATTTTAAACAGGGAACTTCAAAAGAGCTAGAAATGGTCCAAAACAACCAATTACTACAGCTCTTGTGCTGAGGTCACTCCTTCAGGGACAGATAGGCTGCTCAAGGCTCCCCACTTCCACTGGTGAGCAAAGAAACTTCCTTCTTATCCAAGTAAGGTAATGGACAACACAGGAACTACACCACAGCCCAGAATACAGCAAAGCCTGTAAACTGGTCTAAACTAGTCGAGGAGAGGCGGGAAAACAAGGATTATGTTTTTTGTTTTTTTGTTTTTAGATAGAAAACACCCGGAAATACAGAAGGCAGCAATAAATCAGTTACACAGGCTAGCACACTTTAGTGGGTAGCCTCAATAGTTAAATTAAACAAACAAACAACAGATTTTCGATTAATTTTTGACCAGGTAAAATTTTAAGTGCAGATACTATATAATGCAGCAAACAGTTAAAAAACAGTATAAGCTTGTTTAAAATAAGCAAGAGAAGGTATTCCAAGTAAAAAACAGAAAAAAATACTTAAATCTGGAAAGTAGTCTTCTTTTCTCAGTTCTCTGTAGCTAGGACCACTCTGCAGGACCACATGGAGCTGTCTCTGAGTAGTATAGCCAGAAAAAAACGCTCTGAGGTGGATTTTAAACAGGGATCTTCAAAAGAGCTAGAAATGGTCCAAAACAACCAATTACTACAGCTCTTGTGCTGAGGTCACTCCTTCAGGGACAGATAGGCTGCTCAAGGCTCCCCACTCCCACTGGTGAGCAAAGAAACTTCCTTCTTATCCAAGTAAGGTAATGGACAACACAGGAACTACACCACAGCCCAGAATACAGCAAAGCCTGTAAATTGGTCTAAACTAGTCGAGGAGAGGTGGGAAAACAAGGATTATTTTTTGTTTTTTTGTTTTTAGATAGAAAACACCCAGAAATACAGAAGGCAGCAATAAATCAGTTACACAGGCTAGCACACTTTAGTGGGCAGCCTCAATAGTTAAATTAAACAAACAAACAACAGATTTTCGATTAATTTTCGACCAGGTAAAATTTTAAGTGCAGATACTATATAATGCAGCAAACAGTTAAAAAAAGTATAAGCTTGTTTAAAATAAGCAAGAGAAGGTATTCCAAGTAAAAAAACAGAAAAAAACATGCTGTTAAAAACATGCCTGGCACTAGGCACTTAAAGCTGACTGTACTGACCAGTAAACACCAGCAGTAGAACATGAAACAGCTTAATTTCACCTCTGTTTTTGAAGTTGTCTACAACATTACAGCCACTCAAAATGTATTTAAGAACCAATTACTTCCCTTAGATAGGGAATACGTAAGGTTGACTCCTGCTATCTGCAGTGTTTCTCAACTACCAGCACAACATTATGCGTTTTTTTATCTGTAACCATTAGTACATGGAGTAGCTAAATCTCTATGCTCTATAAAAATTATGATCAGATCTCTGATCATAACTTCATTTTATGTGTTCTTGGCATGGATGCCAAGATTCAGCTCTCGAGCTTCTTTCTTCAGGTGAATTTCTAGGCATCCATGTCTCAAATTCAGAATAAGCAAGTTATGATCAGAAACCTGATCGTAATCGTCTTTGTTTTCTGCCACAGAATTTAACAGAAGTAGAATGTTGATGCCAGATAGAATTCTCAGAAAATGTCATTGCTGCCCATCCTGTGCATCTATACTTTCTATGTGCAAATATTCAGATATAAGGAGGCACACTATCCATTCAACTATTGCAAGTTTATATATTTAGATATTCACTGATGTTCGTCATAAGGATCATTATCAAAGAAATTCATTGAACGAATAAGATAAAGCCAGGGTCAGATGGCCTCCTTAGGCCAGAACGTTTCCAAAAATCTGTTGTCCCTTGGGATGTGTGGCTACAATCTCATGCCATATGCATTCAGGAATCTAAGCTGTAAATACACAACATCCGCTGACCTCACTATACTAAGTTTTTATTGCTGCTGAAATGACCACTCAGTCTGTTAGTTCTGCGTAGGTCATTGTTCATTTCTTTAGGCCTGAATCTTGAGCAGTTTTGAGGAATTAACCTTATCTGAGAATAAAGATAAAAGAGTAGAGAGTGTTTTTTTTTTTTTTTTTTGTTCCTGGGGTCCTTACAGGAGCTGATAACTATAATAACATGGGACTATGACTGGTATTCAAATTAACCATCGTGTAGCTGGTGCACAGGCACATTCCCTTATGTCTTAAAAGAGCATCTGCTAGATGTCTCTTCATCTCATCACCTATTTGCTTGAAAAGAGATCTGCAAGGACAGGCATTACTGAGCAAGTCACTGAACACAAAAATGGAGGACATATAATTAAGAGACCTTCTTCCACCACAGACATCAGGGTGCTGATCCCTGGGTTGGGAAAATCTGACCACTACCTCCTCCTAGTAAGTCTTCTCAATGATGTTCGAGTTTCTCCTTTTGCTGAATTTCCTGCAATTTTACTGTGAATGTCCATGGATGGGAGACTAGTGGGGGAGATGTCCAGTTCTGTCCTGTCTCTTACTGACTAGAATTGGGCATCTGATACATGGGTTTAAATAAATGAGGGTCCAGTGACTGGAAACTGGTTCATTTCAGATCAGGGGAGGTCACTGCTTTTGATAGTACTAGCTCTGGGTGGAGTATTTCATACTTTTTATCTGTCTTTTTGTGACCCCTAGCTTGGCTTTCTAGCCATCCATAACCCTCAATGAATTTTTTAATTCTTCATTCTTACCTAGTGAACTAAGCAGTGGGGGCAAGAACTGGTGGCTGAATGCTGCATCCTATAACCTAGCCCTGTGTCAGGTGACAAGTTTCCTGCTGAAGCAGGGCATGCAGTGTTAAGACATTTAGTTCACGCCTCTACATACCACACCCTAGCCATGATCCTCACTGCTTGCCATGCCTAGCTAATTACAACCATTCATTTCTACTACTGCTACTACCTGGCCTTTTCTAGATGGTACCCATGCAGCAAACCTATCTAGTTCCTTCCACAGCCTTGTAGATGGTCAAGACAGCACCAACTACTCACTTCCATTCCTCAGCTAGTTGCACAGCTAGGCTCACTAAGCATACCTGGATCACTGAAGTTACAGGCAAGGTTGTATCCCTCAGTACCACTGTGACAGCTTTATGCAGGAGTATTTTTAAAGCTAGCATGGCAGGCATTAATGGGCTCATTGGCATCCAAACTATACACCAGATATTTTAGGAAAAATACGAGAAAGGGGCTACTCCTTTCAACTTCATTATCCTCTTCAGATACAGATGAGGAAGATGAGACCTTGATCTGTGGAGGTCAGACTGGATCCCTCATAAAGACATGCTGTCTTCAAAGTCACCATCTCATCACGTGAGAGTAGGATTTAGATAAACCTTATTCGAATATTATTATGGCATTTTAGGCCTTTGTCCTTCCTAGTTAGATATGCAATGCTGATAAATCTGACACAGCCTAAAACACCTGTATTATGTCATATAATTGACTGCATTTTGGTTATAGTCTTTGATATTTTATTAGAATTTGACTGTCAGACAGATTTTCCAGTAAAACTTGACAGTGTTTACAAAACCAGGCAAAAATCAACCTTTTTGTATAAAATCCTAGTTGCTGAAACACCTGTAATAGATCTTGTACTATGCAAAAAAATAAATAAAATAAAATAAAAAAATAAAAACAGCTGCCCTGAGTACCCAATGACAAGTAAAGCGCATCCCTAGACATATTTAGGAAGAGAGTTTAAACATCTACTGCAGTAACCATCAGGATCATCAAGTGGCATACACATGGCTTAGTACAAAAAGTGAAATTATTAACAACATACATGATTTATCACAGGGAGTCCTGTAAGCTGTTCTCAAGGAAACATTAAGTTGTCTTAGACTGCAGATAAGGCAGGGTCACATGTTAACCATGCATATGGCTCTGTATATATCACCCTTAGGGTAGCTACTTCTACCAGAGTTTTATTTACATTTTCTTGTCTGAAAAACTGAGCCTTGTCTGGGACATGTCAGAGTTAATTTACTGCACACTAATATTGGCAAAGTTCTCTTGTTTAATTTTCACTAAGAGAAATTATTAAAATGGTTACAATAAAATTGGACAATGTTAATTGTATTGGGTAGAACTTCAACAGCTGCTAGTATGGACTAATCCATATACCATAAAACTTTTTTTTCCTCATAATCTAATCTACTGTCCATTGAAAATAGCACAATTGTATTAAAATCAGTCCCTTAACCATTCAGATATCATCCCATATCCAGAGATCAATAAACTTGATCTCTTCTTATATCTAATTAAATTTGAGTTTGGATCTACATCAGTTAAAGCAGTCCTCAAACTCATATCTAAGGTTTATAAATCTGATTCTCACGATGAAACTGCAATTCACCTAAAACTGTTTAAAAAAGTCTTTGCCTTCATTGCTAAATCCCTTGTCTACAACTTTAACCGTTTTATTTGCTCCAGAATAATTGCTTCTGATCAGAACACTGCAAAAATTATCCTATACCTAAATATGCTAAGTCTTTTTCCTAGAATTTAGGCCTTGTCTGAAGTTGTTGGAGAAATTGGTAAACAAATACTTGGCTTTCATCGAGATTTTTAACATTGCCCATATACTATTACAGGTCACTGACTGTAATTTTATCAATATGGATCAATACCTTCCAACTGGGGCACTACTCATCAAACTAAACATGGCTATTGACCAGGATAACAGAGGCTAACTCAACTGTTTTGAAAATGCAGTCTGTAAACACTGTACCCCCTCCCCATTAGGAGTCCCTTGTATCTCTTTTATGGGCATACCTTGTTCCTTACACATTAATAAAATTCTGACAAATCCACCTTGCTTAATATTTATCCTCAAAGTTGAGACTTTTTCTCACAACAAAAGGCAAGTATCCAACAGACATTTATAAAGCTTTTCAAGAAGACTTTTGACAAACTGTTTGCCTAGTTCTTAGAATATCAGTTACAAATGAATGCATCTAAAGCATACATCATTGTGTTCTGGCACTCCACAAGGGCTAACTTTCTGTACAATCCTTATAATTTCTGACCCTTGGGGAAACTTTTGTACCAGCAAATAACAATAAATACTTGGGTCTTAACAGACTGCTGGTGAAGAGGTTTTGTTTCATCCAGCAACATCAGACACCAGGGGTTAGTAATGAGCCCAGGGAGCTGGAGGCTAGAGGTCGGGTGACAAGATTAAACACCTCTAGTGACTCTCCCTTAAGATGGAGGGATGGGGAGATATGCCACTATACTAGTGGATACCAAAAGTGGCAGCTGGTGATTTCAAATCAAAGGGGGCTGGAGGAGACAGCTGAATGGATGAGGCCAACAGCAAAGGGTGTGGTTAACCACAAAGGAGTGGAGCTATGCTAAAAACCACAAAAAGTGAGACTTCAATTAAATATGCTGCCCTGGGTGCCAAACCATCATTATGATAGTCAGATCAAGACAAAATGAAGTGGAGAAGAAAAAGAAATATTTCAATGCATTGGCTACATGACAGCTTACTTAAAATCTAGATGGAAACAAAAAGGTTGTTAGGCATGAAAAAATAAATTACTTTTTAAATACATTACTGGAATGCCAGTCAAAATCACGTATAGAAAAAACAAGCAGCACTCAACTCAAACCACTTCTCCTTGCACTGCAGTTCTAATTATAATTTATATTCAGCTTTATAAATGTACCAAGTAACACACTGAAAGTAGCAATCTCTGTGATGTTTCTTATCCAAAAAAGACCTGCTACCTGACAACAACGATCTACTTGTTTCATGGAGAACACATGATCAAAGTAAGAAATGAACAGCAAACAAGAAACAAGCTCAAGATAAATTGCTTAATAAAGGATTACTGCACAGGTTATGGGCCACACATGATAGATTGGCATTCTGTTTAGTTTATGGGTAAAGCCTGCAAAGATGACTGCAAGTCTCCAACAAATGTAATGAGCTTCTGAAAATATTGTAATATTGTCCTTTATTACAAATACTGCCATATGCATTTCAATACCTAAGTCTTACACTTTATCTAGTTATGTAAATATTCTCTGCATGGCAACAACACAAAGACTTTCAATGTTGATAATTCTTTAACAGTATGCTTATTAAAGCTTACTTGCATCTTACAATCTCAGACAAGCTTACCTGATGGTCATTATAGCACTGCTACTTAAACACAGAGCAACAGGCTATGTATTTTCTGAATAATAAGATGCATACATCAACAGTATAAAAATATGACAGAAAACCAGAACATTCTGCAAAATCAAGAACAGATGAAAAGCCACTGTAGTACATGTGTCTCCCTTTGATGGGGGGGGGGGTACTCTGCACACTTGCATTGCATAACTGCTCCTTGCCTTATTTAGACACATCCAGAGTCACTACATAGGGAGTGGGGTACAACAAGTATGTCACAATTTAAAATGTCTCTGGCTGACGGCGATGGCCCTGACACATTTGTCATACCTCTCAAAAAGAAATCTGGACAAAGCCATAAATAGAAGTGGGACAAAGGCCCAAAAGTAAGGACAATTTTTAAATATTGCTTTTATAAACTTAGAAAGATATTAGAATAGTATGTCTTGCATTAGTATGAATTTTCTGAAGGGTAGGAAATCTGAAACTCAAATATCTGTCATGCCACTAATTTGCCAGAAAACCACAATTTTATGAAGGACAGACAAAAATGTGATGCAAAAATATAAAATAGCCATACAATACAACTAGGAACATGTCAAAAAAGGGACACGTTTAATATTAGTACTGTTAAGTTGAGCACCTGACAAAATAAGAGAATCTACATGCATTTCTGAAATAAAAGTAATCTGTAACTCTGATCATTACAATTATTTATTAAATGTAAACCCATTTTGAGGAGGGACTATTAAGGGGAGAGCAACATTTTGAGCCAAAATTGGGGACAGTTGAGAGGTCTGGATATACCTAATTCTATAAAATGATTTATTTGCTAGTACCTCTCAACCGCTTAACGCAGGAAATCTGGACAAGGCCAAATATACTGGGGGAACAAACAGTACTAAAAATTGCTCTTGTTTAAACATAAGACAGTCGATAGAATAACAGGTCTTGCTTTAGCATGCATTTTTTTGAAGGGTATGAAGTATGAAACTCAATGTCTGTCATTATTTAGTGACTTCATTCCTAAATGATTTGCCAGAAAAGCACAAATTTTATGAGAAACAAACCAAAAATATGAAGCAAAAATCTATTCATTCTGCGAAAATCTGGACAGTTTGCTATAATTCAGCCAGGGCTGTCTATGTGTTTGCCACCCTTCCCCCACTCACAAAATCATGGTTGAATGGGGCATCCCCCCTGCAGCCATCCCAATGTCCCATTACTTGGCTATTTTGCTCCATTTACCATAAACACTGCAATGTGCATACTGCTTTACTTCTACAATGATTTGGATTTCATTTAAAAGTTTTATTTTACATTTTACAGCACAAACACTAATAGACACCTGCTAAACAAAGCAATGCAGTCTCACAATGAAAATAGACTTAGCATTAAAACTTCTCTGCCCTTCAAACTCAGATTCATTGAAACAGCATTGAAACCCACATGCAAGGAAAATACATCTGGTCAGTGGCAGATAAAGATTAAATTTGGGCTGTTTTCAAGTCATAGGTCCCTTGCACATGAACATACATGTGTGCTTTGATACACCTTCCTGACTGTATTAAATTATATTCCTTGTATAATACAGTACAGTTCTTAGAGGGTGTTTTAAATTTATTGTTTTGAACATTTTTCCAGTAAACAATGAAACAAAATGCATGCACCAATAATGACAAAACTGCCCTATTCAGAACATTTACATCATAAAAGTCTACTCAGACTTCTACAATCCACCAGTATCTCTGCAGAGGTAAAAGTCATCTAAATAATTCCACATTAAAGAGATATGTAACTAATAAAGAGGTTGCTGCTAGCAAACAACTTTATATTTCATTGTTTCATCTACAAATAAAGAGACTGTTGCCCTTGAGGAATAACTTGTCTATGTTACATTAAAAAATAAGCTAGTCATATTGCAATAGAGAATGGATGGCAAATTGATAACAGGTTCATAGTTACTAGGTATCTCCACCAAAGAAGACATTGTCAGGACTGCAGCATCCACCCCCTTTAAAAGTAAAACACAGTGCAGTATCAGCAATTCATCGACATACTGTGGGAGTAGAACCCACAGTCTTCTGCATCAAAAGCAAGTATTCATCCTGTTATGCTATTAACAATGCAAGCAGACTCAGCATAAGCAGCACTAAAATTCTCTTCCCCTGAAGCTCTCAGCTTCTTGTAAAATCCACTCGACACTCAACTGTATCTCTCAACTTTAAAGCACAAGAGATCTAGAAAAACAAAATTTGTTGGGGGAGGGGTGACAAAAGCGCCAAAACCAGGGACACATTTTAAACATTGCTTGTGTAATCTTGGAAAGTTGCTAGAATAGAATGTTGTGTTACCACCATGCATTTCACTGCCAAGTCTTGAGCCCAGGACCCTGTGCACTAGTCAGAGAAACATACCAATATGCCAAATCAGCTGTTTCTTGAAAGACAGGAAGATTGAAACTTAAATGGCTATCATTTAGTGAATTCATTTCTCACCATAGCTCTCAACCTCTTAGCACAAAAAACATGGACAAAGTCAATAATGGGGGATTACAGCCCCAAAAATAGGGGCAAATTTCAAATATTGATCGTATAAATTTAGTAAATTGCAAGAATAAAAGGTTTTGTGTTACCATATATTATCTGAAGAATATGAAGTCTGAAATTCAAATGCCTGTCATTATTTAGTGAATTCAATCATTCACTGATTACAAAAAATCCAGAAAACTACAGATTTTATGAGGAACAGAACAGAACAAAAACATGAGGCAAAAATCTGGATGGTTTTCACAAGTGGTGGTGGGTAGGGAATTCAGGCTCTTGCTACCTGTATCCAAGGTATAGGGTTTGAGCCTGAGTAACTCTAGCTGCCAGGTATATTTAACTGTGTCATTACACACACACACACACACACACACACACACACACACACACACACACACACACACCTGAGAAAGACTTGCAATATAAGAGGATTCTGTTCAAAAGTCCCGAACACAATAACAAATTAACCTGATTCCATTGACTTCCACACCTGAACCAATTCCCTTGCAGAGAATAAGCGAGAGAGAACATTTTTGGAAATCTCCTTGCAGAATAAGAGGATTCTGTTCAAATTTCGTGCAGTGAGCCGAGAAACAATCAGTAGACACATACATCTTAAAGTTGACGGGGACTGGACTGTGGACATGGCAGTCCGATCCCCTTCTACTTTACTGTGATTGTAAACCGCAATGACTTCTAGACATCTGTACACTGATGCCTCTTTTCCTTATCCAGACTATTTTAACAACAGTCTGTATTGTTTTCTTTTTTTTTTAAAAAACCCGGAACTCGTACGTATGTGCTGTTCGAGTTTTAACAGTGAGTCAGCCAGACTCCCAGCTAGTGTACAATACTATACTAATTATTTTTATTGTTTTCTTTCTTTTTTACAGCTGGGGGGCTGCAGTCCTGCAGTCCAATAGCACAAGCCACTCCTGGCTACCAATGATTTCTAGGTGTAACAGCAAGAATGCTTTGTTAGTAGGAGTGACACAGATTGCCATAACATGCACATTGTCTAGGGTGCTGTTAGAAAATAGAAAACTATGTTACATGTACAGCATGCCATGTCTCTTTACAGGTGTTCTAAAGCTGCATCACTCCCCTTGTCTACCTTATTAGGTCACTGCCTTCTGGAACCAGCCAGGGCACTTTCCTGTGGCTGAAATGTTCATATTCTCAGAAAGAAGAGGTTACTGCCCCCTCCCACCCCCACTAGACACACTGAGTGGGTCATGTGGCATCTGATACAGCTGCTCTTGATAGCATATGTAACATGTAGGTATTAATATGATCAAGATGACGATACTGCCTGGCTGTGATCAGGGCCCTGAGGCTTGTGTATAAGTGTAACACAACAAGGTCTGCTGGGGCCTGTAAATAGGACGTAGAAAAAAATAACTAAGCCTTACTCTAGACTCATCGCTTATATTTCTTTTTTTCTGTGAATCATCTGGTCTTACCACAGCTCAAGTATACATATAAAATCACCAGGCTTATCAAACCCAACCACACATATCTCTATTGCTGCTAACAACTTCATATCAAAACTACAGCATGCACTTACATTAGGCAGTAATCAGAACACTTTCGCCTTGCAAATAACCATTTTGACTGACTCTGATTCATCACTATGCCCTTTTATGCCCTACTAACAACCTGCCTGTTACCAAAAAGCTACCCTTCTTTTCAGCACCACCATTCATAATTATATTCACTCTCTATTCTGGCTAGTAAACAATCAACTATTTCTTATTTCTTAGGGTCATAGGTTCATATGAAGTTACTAGGCTAGAGGCCCTAGAACCTTTACAAGCCAAGCCATGTTAATCCCAAGTATCCCTATTTGTTCTTTTTTAGGTAGTTCACTTAATGATTTTATGAACAGAGCAGGTCTGTGATCAACACCAGTTACCCCTGTCCATGAGGGACATGGGAGCCACCCCAGGGGCACATCTGTGGTCTCCCATCCAATTATCTAGGTTGCATTTGAATAGAGTCAGTGAGAAGCTTTGTTCTACATGAATAGGGGGTTTATTACGGAGAAGCAGCAGTCTCTGTAACATGCTTTCTTACTTTATAAAGACACCCCATCCACTCCTCAGTCTCAAAACAAACCTTCACCAAATTTGGCACTGTTGTTTGAAAATTATCTTTATTTACATATTAGAGCCAGCACTTTCATCTCAGCTTTTAAATCTTCCTTGTAAAAGCATTTGCAGAATCCTCTACTTTTAATTGCTTTTGAGACATAGATTAATCTTTGTTATCTCACCACCCTCTGAAACCAGATCTCTACATTTCCTAATCCTACTTCTTCCTATTCTTTTTCTTATCGTCGTTTCTCTTTACTTAAGCCTCCCCATTTCCAGTATTCATAGCTCCTTATATCTGTATATAGGTTTAATTCTTGGGGGTTATTTTATTTAAGTCTTCAGTCACTCTTTGTTTACATAACCTTGCTACGTTTTATTAACTGCTGAACTTGCACATTATTACTGTGTAATAGTATTCTTTTTTATCTTGATTGTCCATTACCCATAAATCTTCTGTGATTATTCAAAGTATGTAAATCATGGGTGTATATTCTACTGTATGTACAGTGTCTGTTATTTGTAAATATTGGATATATTTCAAAATTTTGTAATCTTGCTTGTATCAGTCCTTGTACCTTTTGCTTAAATAGTTTCTATGAAAGGCATGTCACACCATCAAGTTATCCAGTTATCACATGAAGCAAGGAAGCAAGTAAATAAATTAACATGTAAATGAATAAACAGACACAATTCCAACACATGTTCATAGGTTCATAGGTAGGTACTAGGCTATCTGCCTGAAGGCATTTATAAGCCTAGCCAGAATGTGTTGGCTTTCATCGCCCCCTTAGATTAGTTCCCTGTGCCTCTCTCGAGCAGAGCCATTGAAGTGATCCCTGGGGTAAACTTTCTGTTTTCCATCCACTCATCAAGGTTTCTCTTGAAGAGGGTTCGCAAGGAGCACTGCCTAATGTAGACTGGAATCTTGTTCCAGAGCATGGGAAGTCTCTGGGACAGGAATCTATCCCTCCAACACATCCTATTTATTGTTTTGGCGAGGTTTAGATCCCTGGAGCGTGTGGCTTGAGGGGATATGGTTTTCCTTAGGTGGAGCATGTCCATCAATTCTGGGTTGGACATGGCCTTGTATGTCAGGCAGAGATCACCTCTGAGTAGGCGGTATGCAACCGAGTACAGCTGGAGTTTCTTCAGTCGAGCTGCATGTGGCAGTACAAAAGAGCAAGACTTGGATTCAAATGTTATCCTAGCTTCAGGAGTAAGAGAAAAAGGGGCCCTAGTCCTTATGTAATAGTCAAACTTTATGTTGCACACTTTTTTTAACATTAAAACTGAATTTCTTAGAGTTAATATCAGTTTTCACTAATTAAAGTTTCAGTACTGGGATCCTACTGAAACCCTTTCTTGAATGATTTGGAAACAATAGACTCAGAATTTTTATCATGCATCAAGAATTCATACTTGGAGATTTCAGTCATCTACAAATAGATTAAGATTCTTTTACAATTAGTGATTGGAGTGAAAGATGTTTTAGCCTTCATTGGCACAGATTCTCCTAGAATATGTAATTTAATACAGGGTAGAGTCTTGATCCATCACAAAGTTACAGTAAGTAATCTCATACCATACTAATCATTTGGTATATCGGATAATACCAGTGCCCCTTGGATTATTATTAACTATAAAGCCCATCAGATGTCTGGTCCAGCCATGATAGTCTTCTTATTATATTAGAGTCATGACTGGGATTGGTTAATGGACATTTGCTCCCTCAGTATAGAAAAAAAATGGAAAATGCTTTTACATATATAACTAACAAGATTATGTCAATTTGTGTTCTAAAATAAGTAATTCTGAGGTGGAAAAGGTAGAATCTATGGTGGAATATGTCCTTGAAAAAAATATTATGACCAAAGAAGCAACCATGACACGCTTAACAAAAAAAATCCTATTCCTAAATATCAGATGAGGTATAGAAAACTGGGGTCTATATTATAAGATCGACGGTTGAAAACATCGAACACCATATGGTCGATGTCTTCAAACATCGAACTTATAAAAACAACAAAAAAAAGTACCCTAACGGGTTTAAGCAAGGGGCAAGCCCCCCTGCACCCTCCACACCCCCTGCTACTTAAATATACTAACACCGAGACCCCACTACATCACAGTAAAAGGAAATCTCCCCTTACGGAGATTTCTGTTTACACGTTCGATGTGCGCTTTTGCTATTCTCGTGTCGACAATATCAGCTTCGATATTGTCGACTTTCGAGAATATAATATAGACCCGGAAACTGAACTCAGTACTGATGAGTAAACTAAGGAAAGTCAGAATTTCTTATGAACTTCAACTGACATCATATATAACTAGTAATAAGGAAAAAAACTTTTAGAAGCATGTCAGGCGCTGTTCTTATGATAATGATGAAATTACAACTTTAGAAGTAGGGGCTCATTTATCTACTGAGAGAAGTGAGTTGCTTGAGAATTGTTTGCCAACGTCTGTGGTTAAAGCCAGTGTCAATAGGAAAATTTGCAGCAGACAAATATTTACAAAAATGCCCTAGGGTCATTAAATAATTGGTTTAAGTTGTATTTTAAAGGTTAGGAAGGGTACAACAGCAAGTCCAGATTGTCTGAATGGGTATTCATTGTTCCACCTAGGACTATAATTCTAACAGTTATTTTTAGAGACTGATTAATATGCTCTAATAAGCTTATTGAATATGATATTCACCAGCACAAGGTTATTAATGGGTTTTCTTGTTTGACTATCTTACCTATTTCTTTAGACAAAGTATGTGATGCAATACACAATGGTGTCTTAGTGGATATAATACATTTAAACTTGGCAAAAGGTCTTGACTCTACACCCCATAGGGCAATACTTGATACATTAGTTAAACTCAATGTTAACATAGACATTGACCATTGGATATGTAACTGGTTAGATAGCCACTCGTCTTTTTTTTTTAAATCAAGGACTGCTTCTCAGTCATTTGTGCTACCTAAGCGTGTGCCCCATGGTTCGGTTCTGAGACAATTTTTGCTCAATATTCTGATGTCAGATGCCAAACTATGATTCACAAAGTATAATGGTGATACTAAATTAGCTACAATGGTTGCTAGTATCACTGACCGACATCATTTAAAGAATGCTCTTGATGACGTATTTGATTTGGTAGAAAATAATAATATTGTACTTAAGAGAAATAAGTATAAGATGATGCACTTGGGTATAAATATTTAAACATATTCGTATACAGTAAATAATAAACTTTTGTCATCAATGAATGACTTTCGGGATTTAGGCTTAATTGCTGATGTCTACTTTTCATTTAAGTTGAAAGTTAATGAGCGGTGCAGCTACCACATACATAGCATGGCGTGCACATGATATTGCACTATTTCATATCCATCAAACAGCTCTAGACTTAGTCTAGAGCTGCACAAGAAAGGTAAATGGCAGAATATGCTAATAAAAGCATATGTAGATCAACTGCATACTAATTAAATAGTCCAATACAGTGGAACTAATCAGGAAGCTGTAAAGCAGTCATGTACACTCAATGTAGCCATTTACCATGAAATCCAAATCTCATTGGAATAAAGCCACAATACACTTAGAAAAACATGCTAGCAGTTGCTGCTGCCATTGTAAACCTGTATGTACAGCAGGCTTTAATTCAAGGTGCTGCTGCTGCTACCAGACCTCGAATAAGAAGAACAAATGTGTTTCGACCCTGTTTGAAGTATCATTGACTTCATGACACAGAGGTTGTAGAGTGGTATTAGGTGGAAAGGGAACAATAGAGGAAATATGCAACCTCTGCTGCCCTGACGTGAGGCTCCAGGGAAATTGTGGAGAGCCCATTCCAGTGGAGAGAAAGGTATCTGTAGCATTACTTATACTAGCTACAGTACTTTCCAGAAACCCACAGGGGATATATAAGGGAGTCACAGGCCTAAGCTTCCACAATATTACATCAGTTTCGAACTACAATGCTACAACATACAAAAGAGCATATCTGTTTCCTACACACCTATAAGAGAGAGCAAGAACCATGCAGGATTTTTATGCAATAACAGACTTCCCGGAAATTTTGAGGGCCATAGATTGCACACACATAGAAATAAAAGCTCCACTCAATGAAAAGAAAGGTGGTAGATCAACAGGAAAGGATAACAGTGCATGCACTGTCATGTTATCCATAATGCTCAGGTATCATCAACAATGTGTGTGCAGGTAACCCAGGCAGTTTTCATGACTCACACATATGGCACACCTGTGAGCTGTACACAAGGTTTGCTAGCGGTGCCTTTCCACAAGGGCATCTACTTGGGAGATGCAGGTTATGCACTGGAACCAGGGCTCATGACACCCATGACAAACCCACACAGTTATACTAAGGAAGTATGCAATGCCCATGTTCAAGCTAGGAATATTATAGAACATGCATTTTGCTTGCTCAGATCAAAATATTCCAGTGTTTAGACACCAGTGTTCCCTACAGTAAGACCAAGCCACATTATAGTCTGCCCCATGTTGTACAAAATCATTCTCAGGAGACAGCTTCAACAAGGACAACTAGGGGCAAAACCACAGTCCTCAGTACCACAGGCAGGGCCTGTAGCTGCAGCAGATAGAGATGATGAGTCTGAGTAGAACCACCAGCCTCAGATGACGCTGGCAGACATGGGGGTGCACAATATGACATGACTCTGGCTAAGAGGAAAAGGACAGCACACACACTGACTAGCTAAAAGATAGAATAACAGCCTTAACACATACAAATATTAACCAAAACACTTCCAATACTACATAAAACAGAAGCTAATAATATAAAAAATGCTGCCGATTCATTGCAAAAGCTTTATTCTTAAAACAACAGGGTTTGTACACATATGACTCCTTTTATAATTTCTACATCATCCCTCTTACATTTTCCACCAATCAAATCCCATACTTAATAAAATCAAATTACAATTAAATTTAACAAAGAATCTTCCCAGATGAGCCTTCAAAAAAAAAAAAAAATATATATATATATATATATAAAATCTATCAAAAATATGTCTCCCATATGAATTTAAGTCCAGTACGTAAAAATACATTTTAAATCAAATCTGTAATAGCCTTCCACTCAAAGTTTCTTAGACCTTGATACCAATGCACTATTAATACTGGCTATTGAGTGGCACTTAGTCTAATTTGTATAACAATTCCCTCTTTTCTAAATTAGACTCCCAATCACCACCTCTTGCATTCTGTGGAACCTTTCCAAAAGCAAAATACAAATATTAAAAATGATGCCTGCCAAACTGCACAACCTTTACTTAATCATATAATTGTTAAGTTCTATATGTATCAGACACAGGCAACCCCAGATGGAGATGTCTCACATCTGCATTATTACCAAGGTTAAGTGTAGAACCTGTATAGAAAAAACAATATAGTTAAACAATTGATACTGTGTTATGCAGATTATTGTATGTCCCTAAGCTGATACATGCCCCAGGTGTTCAGTATTGTCAGTAATAGCTTATGACTTACATTTGCAATACACAGATGTGGATTTTGCCCACTAATGTGCATCAAGCATTTCAGTTGGCTACTGTATATAAATCAATGAGTAGGTCAAGAGTAGCATCATTTGTACAAATATAACTTGCTTAGTAAACAAGACTCAAACATCTACTTTGACTTTTGAAATTCACAAACACCAACCACAAACTGTAAAATCCACAATAAAAACTGGTAGGACCCAGAAACGACAACTAGTCCAACTTTATTTATTAAAACAACCACGATTAGTGCTTTCATCTGTAATAAACAAACTTCATCAGATGAGATTTACTTGAATAGTCCACCATATTTAAAACACACCCATCATCCGCATTTTATTGTGGATCTACTTTGACTGCATGAGTGACAATAGTAACACAGATACAGTGAGGATCAACAATTACAGATGCAATCATGCACAATGTATAATGAATTAGGGATAAAAGGATTTGTTCTGCAATACATTTTCAAGAAAGGAATGGTCTGAGTAAGCATGTATTAGCTATCCACTTCGTGTATCAGATATATCTATCTATATCTATCTATCCATATACACGCACACACACATATATATATGTATATATATATATATATATATATATATATATATATATATATATATATATATATATATATAGGAGCGCTACGAAAGCCCAAAATCCTGAGACCAAAATCCTGAAAGTTCAAAATCCTGAAAATTCAAAAAACTGAAATCTCAAAATCCTGAAAACACACAGAATACCAACACTTACTCAGGATTTTGGGCTTTCAGGATTCTGTGCCGCTCCCATATAGTTCAAGAATTTGTATCACAGTTGAATAACAATACTCATAATGTTAAATTTGATGGTTTACAATGTGGAACAGAAATACATTTTTTGGATGTGCATTTAACTGGCATGGATGATGGCTCTATTAAAACTGTGGTCCGTTGTAAATTTGATTATGCTAATCAGTACTTGTATGGCCCTAGTTGCCATACTGAACATATTATTATGGCCTTGCCATTTGGTGAAATGGTTAGACTATCCAAACTCTATAATAATACAGTTGATTTACAAAAACAAATATGCAAGACATTGTCTATGTTTAAATATAGAGGTTGCAGTAAAGATTTCATCAAAGAATCTGTGAGTAAAATAACTGATACCAGTTTCTCTAAACATAACAATAAGAATATGCATGTTATGAATAGAAATAAATTTAATTGTGGTGAAACATGTTTTTGTGACCACATATAATATGTTATATGGACAGATTTGGGAAACAGTTAAGTACTATTGGAAATTCTTAATGAAGGACGAATTTTTGAATAAAATTATTTGTAGCACACCCTTTATTGTTTATAAAAGAGGGCAAAATCTGAGAAATAAATTAGTGAAGGCTTACTTCATACTACCCGTAGAAAATGTTTCTATACCTTTAAGATGTAAGGGCACTATGTCCTGCAATAATTGTAATATATGTTGTCATATAGTGTCTAGTTTTCATAGAATTAATGGGAAAACATTTATATCAAATACCACTTTTTCTTGTGACACTGAGGGCGTGGTGTATTGTCTGAAATGTCCCTGTAACCTATTCTATATTGGGGAGACAAAGAAAATGTAGAATTAGGTTGCAGGAACACATTAGAGACATTAAAAGACAAAGATTGGAAAGCCCTATAGCTTTACATTTTATGCAGAAACATCATGGTGATAGTAGCTTGTTACAAGCAACAATTTTGGAAAAAGTTCTGGTAAGAAAGGGAGATGGAAGACTGATTACAAACACATTAGCATATAAAGAAACTGTTTATTTTAAAATTTGATACTTTTACACCAAGGGGGTTGAATAAAGAAATTAATTGGAGATGTTTGCTTTAGACTGTTGCAATTAATTGATGTAATTGTTTTATTGATTGATTATTAATTGTGTGTCAAGGGGTATATACAGGGGAAGGTTCTAATAAAAAATGTACTCATTGAAGGCTGTAGTGGCCAAGGCACTAAGTGCAGTACATATTTTGGATCTGGTTCCTGTTGTCATTTCTAATCATTTTGGTTTGCTGTGTTGGTTGCTGTGTTTGCTGGTGGTGGGTTTCCTGCCTGATCTGCTACCTTAACTCCATTTTTTCAAGGATCACATTTTTGTTTCCTTCGAGTGGACCCAAAGTGAGGTTGTCCAGGATGTGGAAGTGGAAACCATGGTAATGCTTCACTGGTTGGTTTTGAGGATCTGGAGCCTGATGTCAGACAGGTGGTGTGCTACCATGATTTTGAATTTGTTCACATTTTTCCATATGTATAAAACAGCTGCAGCCATTATGCTGTGCACTGTATATCACAAAAGCAGTATTGCAATTAGCAGAATAAGTGATGTTGATTTTTCTCGTGAGTACTGGACAAACAAAATAGTCCTTGTTGCTCATTTATATGCAGTAAGTGCAAAAAGGGAGGCATGGGGTAAGTTCTTCAGTTGTTCTTCTCTGGTCTGAATTTGCACTCTACCTAGTCCCTAATGTTCCTGTCTCTCTTAAATACAAAACAAGGATGAGGTCTTAGAAGTTTTTCAGTTGTTTATTATCTGTAATCATTACCCAGTTGTCAGTCATGCATGATCTTTCTGATTGTTTTATAATCTACTGTAAAAGTGAGTGCCATGCTTCTTTCTCTTTTGTTCTCCAATGGATCCCTCTGTTGGTTTCTGTTGAGCCCTATGAGTCTCTCGGTGGTCTCTCAAAATAAGGTCGTCTGCTTCTTTTAAAGTTCTGATGGGGTTGAGGATAGAATTTAGTAATCTATTGCTGTACCCCCTAGCCAGGAAGTCTTGTTGTAGGCTGATTAAATTTGTGATGAAGTCTCTAAGCTCTTTGGAGACATGTGCAGTTCTCATGCCCTGTGATTTAATAACATTTTTGGTTGTGATCTGGGGATGCATGCTTTATTGTACAGCTACATAATAACCCTGGTTGGTTTTGTGAACAGGTTGTTGGAGAGGCATATGTTTTCAGTGTCCTTAGATATGGTTATGTATAAAAAGTTGACTGAGGTCTTGTTGTGACAGGTTGTGAATCTCAGTAAGCTAGTAGAATTACGGATATGGTTGTAAAGTCATTCAGTGTGAATTCATCCCCCTCCCAGATGATAAATATGTCATGAATAAAATGGAGATAGTATTTCATCGATGCAAAATAGGGACTTTGGTACACTGCCTCCTCCTCCAGTTTTCCAGGAGTCACATTGGCCAGGCTTGGGGCCTTGGCCGCCCCCATAGCTATTTCAGTAGTCTGCTTATAAAACTTGTTGTTGAACATGAAGTAGTTGTTCCTCAGGGTTAGGTCCAATAAACTTCCTAGAACTTCTGTCCATCTTGGTAATACATTCCTGTCCTATTCATGCACCTCTGTTATAGCTCAAATAGAATAGTTGTGTGGAATCACTGTATAAAGTGCTTCCACATCTATTGTGACTAGGATAGTGGAATTGCTAACTGGACTATCTCTAATTTTACCAAGAAATTCCAGAGATTTTAAAATAAAAGATTTGTTGGCCTCTGCCATTGGTTTTATCAGGGCATCAAGGTAGATGGATATTGTCTCAGTTATGAAACCACCACTTGCCACTACTGGTTGGTAGGGAGAATCAGAGATATTTGTATGGGGTTTTGAGATCCCAAAGAAGCTTGGCATTTTGGGAGACAGGTTATAGACAATGGGGGGAGAATCCATGGGAGCTGATTGGAGGACAATCTGGGAGATGGAAAAACAAGGAGCCAATCCCCAAGCTTAGAGGTTTGTCCCTTATTTGAATATAACTGAAAGACCCTTGAGGGTTTACCAGCTCAGCAAGCTGTGGAACCTCATTATTAGTTAAAAGGTTTTATTTTTATTTTGAACTTCTAACAAACCAAACATGACAACACACTATGAGATGCAACTATAGAACTATAGGAAAACACTTTTGCCTGAGCTTCATCAGGCCCATCTAATAGAGGAGTTTATATTTTGATCACTGAAAATGCCTGCTTTTATGAGGCTATCACCAGACTTTGCCTGTTTTGTAGCACATTTAAAATGAGAAGCTGTGTCTGTAATTGCCTTTAAATAACTGACCTGTTGAATGTAATGTATTAGTACAAGAACACTTGTATATCTACCAATGTAACTGAATAAACTATTGGAAACTTCAAGGTGTCTTTATTCCTCCCACAGGGAGGGTATCAGAGAGTGAGAGAGTCCTAGATCTGCTAGCTAAAGATATTTTATCTAGAATAGTCCTTTATAGTCAGTTTTGTGTTAGTCCTGTCAGCCTCTGGGTCACAGGTGGGATACTAGACTTTACTTGAGCCCCCTGGAATACCTCTGTTTAAACATAAACAAGGGAGATGAAACAGGGATGATAAATATCATAAAGCGAATGACAGAAGAGACAAAAAAGAACTGCCTTTACAGTTGCAGAATAAGACAAGTCTCAAAGAAATCATTACTGTTCATTGGACTTTTTCCCCATTCCTCCCTCCTTCTCCCTCTCCCTCTCCCTCTCCCTATCTGCCTATGTCTGTATCTTTCCCTTGTTAAAGTTTCACTTTCTCTTTTTTCTCTCTCTCTATAGATATATAATATATACAATATATATATATATATATATATATATATATATATATATATATATACACACACACACACACACACACACACACACACACACACACACACACACACACACACACACACACACACACACATACATATATCACACACACATACATATCACACACACACACACACACACACACACACACACACACACACACACACACACACACACACACACACACACACACACACACACACAGTCTTGCCTACTATGATACAAGTTCCTTATCTACAGATTTACCTGTATATAGTGCAGATTCAGCCTTCTCAGCAATATGAATATGCAAATGAGGTTTGAACTGATTAGTATTTGTGAATTCTGCAATCTGCAGTAAGTGCAGAGCGTATAAAAACGGTGCAAGGACCTACACAATTGCATGCACATGTCCTACCTCTGCAAGGATCACCACTGAGAAGTGTCACCTGCCAAGTGCTTACAAGTATAAATGATTAGTGTGGCTGTAGTATCAATCAAGTTTTCACAGTCAGTCTTCTTTGATATACAGTTACTGAGGGTGTATCAGGGAGACAAGACTTACAAAATGTTTGTGACTAGACAAATAGACTTAGGAAAGCAACATTCCTAATATGACTTGTTTATGACAATAGTTTATGCTTGGCTGTGAGGCTTATCCGGCTTCTATGGACTCCAGATCCATGGTAAATCAAACAAAACTGTATTTACATGTTCCCTTTGTCCAGAATTCTTGAGCAAAGAGGATGAGAGGCATTTTGGTCTATTCATTGTCAAACTTTGTGGTTTTCTGTCAAATTGTTGTGTATTGCAGTTATTAAATAATGGCAGTCATGAGTTTCAGACTTTGTATCCTTCAGAAAATGCTTGCTAATGCAAAGCTTTTTATTACTGCAACTTTGTAAACATATATCAGAAGCATTTAAAACCTGTTGCTGATTTTGGGGTCTTTGCCTGTGATTTGAGCTAAGAAGTTGAGATGAAAGAGGGGGATGCAATGGGTTTCTGGCCAATTATTTATAAGTGTATTCATTTTCTTGTTCTCAAACAGATATATGAGGTGCACAGCCATAGCTGTAATTGATGATTGCATGCATGCATGTGAAAAACACTTGGTTCCTGCAATCCACAGGAGTTATGTTTTAAATGAAAGCACAAATTGATTTTAGTAAACAGGAACATCATCATATGAGCTATATTCTTTAGGTATAATCCTTGGTTTCCTTGTTTTGTTGACTGTTGGCAGTATGTTTATTCTTTGTTTGTTAATAATAAGGACAGCATAAAGTCTATGAGTTTAATGTTAAAATTTTAACTGTGAATACATTTTAATTCATTTTGTTTATTTCCAAGCACACATGGGTGTGAAATACACTGTTTTGGTTTCAATATTGTGTGGTATTTACTGCAGATGAGTACGGTTAAGAGCTGCTTCTTTAGTGCAGAGTTTGATTCCATCAGTGTTCATTTGTTTATTGTGTGACTGACCACTTCACCAGACAGTATTTCTAGGCTGCCCTGAAAAGAGACACTTGCATCCAGTGGGCTGTTCCAAGCTGTTAGCAAATGTGTTTCACATTAGTCTTTTAATTCTTCCCCCTTCATATAGGCACTAATTAGTGCTTTATTGTATGATGTTTGGCTATGAGTCTGGGCATATGCATTTTCAATACATGTGAGTTTCAAGGGAACGGTTGTTTACTATTGCAAATGTTAAGTCTGTTTTCAGTGTAAGACCATTGTGCTTTGCTTGGGAAATGGCTGTTAGCATGTAAAATTTGAAATGACATTTTAAAATTAATTCCAAATCTCTGTGATCATTGTATAAGTAAAAAAAAAAAAAGAAATACTATTCACACTGATAAGTTTGAACAGTGTTTAAATGTAATTGAGGACAACCAACCAAGTAAGGGAGTAAGGAATATTGGTATGGCTGCAGGGATGGGCGACGGGATTTATTTCATTACCCTATTTAGGCTCCTCTTGACCATGATCCAGCTCTGTATATTTCCCACCCATATTGTTAGTTCTTCATTTCTCCTTTAAGCTCAAAACATTTTTCTCTAATTTACCTTTTATCATATACTGCAGTATTCAATCTCTCAGTAATATCATCTCAACAAGTACTAAGTACAAGTATCTGAATAAATGATTATCATGTAACATATCCTTGTGACTTAACTCATAATTAGCATGAAGGTATTCAAATCAACAACAAAAAATACACTTATAGCAATGCAACCACATAACTAATATCCTTGAGTAAATTTTTTAATATCTTGAATTTTAGTGTGCATATCCCTAAAGTTACCTAGTTACCACATTCGGGAGGAATCATCAAGTCTAGCCATTCATCTTATACCAGTAGCTTGATACATAAACAGTTGTATCTTACAGCTAGAATCAGACCTCTCGTTCAATTTGTCATGTGCTGCACCAGTAACATCCATCTTTCTCAGTTTCATAGTTATTTTTTGGTTCCACTTTGGCTCCCTAGAGTATACTTAACCATGGAGTAGCTTGTCCATTTCTAACTCACCAAGGGTGTATGACATCAAAATGAAGCATCTTGGCTGTATGGCTACTCCCATTGCAGGCCTATAGACTCACCATTTGCTATGTGATAAGAATGCCCTTGTTAGAGCAGCACAACCACCATTTTTTGCTGGTGGGTGGTACAGGCAGTGGCATTTACACAGTAGGCATAAAGTGCCTAAGAGAATCTAACTTTGGACCATAGGTTTATAGGTTCATAGGTAGGTAGGTACTAGGCTATCGGCCCTGGGGTCTATACAAGCCCAGCCGAAAAGGTACCCTGGCTTTTGCCACCCAAGAATATTATTTTCCTGTGCCACTGTCGAGCAGAGCCACAGAGGTGATCCCTGGGGTGAATTTCCTATTTCCCATCCAGTCATCAAGATTTTTCTTGAAGAGTGCTAATGAGGAGCTTTGTTTGATATAGATAGGTAGTTTATTCCAGACTATGGGAAGTCTCTGGGATAGGAATCTATCTCTCCGGCATGTTCTGTTTAATGTGGTGACAAGGTTTAGGTCCCTAGAGCGTGTAGCTCGGAGGGATTGGGATTTCTTTAAGTGGAGCATGTCCAACAGCTCTGGGTTTGACATAGCTTTGTATGTTAGGCAGAGATCACCTCTGAGTAGGCGATATGTGACGGAGTAAAGCTGGAGTTTTTTGAGACGGTCTGCGTAGGGCATCTGTTTGAGGCTGGTAATCTTCTTTGTGAGGTATTTCTGCGGCCTTTCCAGTTGTTGTAGATGTCTTGTGAGGTACATACCAAAAGGGGCATTGTACTCTATAATGGGTCTAATGAGTGATGAGTAGAGGGGAACAATGACCTCTTTTTTTCTGGATGAGAAACCTTTTGTGATGAGGTGTGCCACGTAGAAGACAGGAAATGCTATGTTCAGAACTCATCTCCTCAGTTCTCTATGCTAACACTTATACTGTCTGTTTCCCATCTGCAAAGTATCTGGAAGTACATGGACATCATGTATAGGGAATGGGGCAATACCACAGATGACACATGCACACACGCACTCTCAAATCTTCATATCCATATATATATATATATATATATATATATTGAAAGGTGTACATGTTCAATGTTCAATATTAAAGATATTTCAAACTCTAAGCCTCTGAAGAGACCTTACTCTAGTTTGCCAAAATTTACTGGGAAGATAAACACCTTGCTGTCCAAATAATCATCCACTGCACCCCTAAATATCTCCAAACCTTCTACCATTCTAATATGTAATGGTATTCTGTTCCATGAATTACTTGCTATCCTGTGGAATAACATTCTCTCCAGAACAGTTTTGTAAACTAGAGCATTAACAAATAGACCATATTTGACTGTTCCCTTATATACCTAAAGTAGCTGCCAAACAAGAATGTCTCAAACCTTTATAAATTAAAATTAGCCAATACTCGCTTGGTACAAGATTGAATCCTAATGGTTAGTGTCATTGGTGAAGGTTTCCCTGGGTATTCAATGCTGCTCAGCCTCTCTCTTCAGAGAGTTAGCCAGAAAAAAAATCTCATTCCAGATGGTTAAACAGCCAAACTCTCTATGAAGATATAAAAGAAATGATCACTCCTCAATACTGGTTTAAATCCATTATTGGCAAATAAACACTACTTAGTACATTGAGGAACAGGGCTACTGGTGCTGTATTTATTGATAAAAAAGTAGGAGCATACCAAGCAGGGACCACTCATTGACAAGGGGGGGGCAGGTCTGAGGAGGGGTAAACCTTTATTATTATAATTATGTCAGTGATGTCATGGCGGGCCTACTTTGGTGTGCTTGTGGGTTGGGTTTACAAACAGGTTGCAGTCCAGACATACTCAGACATGTCCCTGGGAGACATGCCCAGACATGTCCCAGTGATTTCCAATATCTCAAAGTTCCATAGTTCAATGAAATTTAAACAAAGCCTCAGATTATTTTCCTCAATATCTACCAGACTCCATATAAAGTCCATTTAGAAATTGATACACTTTAAAAAAACTAACTAAGCTGTATGGCACTTTCAGTCTTCCTTCATCAGGTTTGCCAGTAAGACCATGGGCCATCCGATTAAGAACCAAATGTGAAAAAGTTAAAAAAACAAACCATTCCAAACCAAAAAAAAGTATTATACCAAGCAAATAATTGCAAACCACCAAATCACCCATGTCAAGGATACAACCTTGAATAAGGTAAAATTGACATAAAAAACATGTCAAGTGAGCCACTGCCATTAAAAATCAAGACAACAGAAAGCATGTCATTATCAGCAAAATCAGGGAGGTATTACAAAACATAAAAAATGACAAAAGAAACCTTTATAAATTAAAATAAGGTCACCTTAAACTGCCTTATAACTAATTGAATATAATGAAAGCTCTATCAGCCTATCTTTAAACTTAAACAGTTGTTCCTACCAATCTGGCTAGTGGAAAATGGTTATATTCCTTCAAGTCATAGTAATTGGACTCATATAAACACATAAGCTGAGGCTCAATATTCAATGACAGGTCTAAGCAGAACATTGAAAAGGGGAAGGAGAACATTTGTGTAACCGCTGGAAATGCAATGTAAAATACCTTTATTGCTAATTAACATTTACTGATGACCACGTGTAAATTGTTCTCATAAAAAAGCTCATTGTCAACCATACCTTGCAAAACCCCTATTTTGATATTGTCCAATTACACTAGCATTGTTCATGGTATATGGGTAACATAACTTTTTGATTCCAAAATGACTAGCCTTTGTTTTGTTAACATTAAATTGCATTGAATGTATCCAAATGTATAAACTATTAACTGACCTTTGGATCCTGGCTTGATCATTAATAGAAGACCCAATTGACCTAACTTTAGAATCATCAGCAAATGTCTTCTACTGGGAAATCTGACATAAATAAATTAAACAAAACAGATCCTAAAACCAAGCTTTGTGGGGTCCCCTCAGTAAAAGGACAGTCTACTGAAGTGACATCTTCTACTTTGACTCTAAAAGGTCTGATTATCAGCCAATTTAATAATATATCTATAGACATTATATTGTTTAATATGTTGATGTTGTCGCCTCACAGTTAGATGTTGCCCGTTCGATTCTCAGTTAGAGTGTCTTCTGTGTGTCGACATGCGTGAATGGGCGTTCCTTCATTGAAGGTTGTGTGTTAGGCCCGGCAAGCCAGCACGTGAAAGTCTACTGCCAATCATTAGCGGACCGGAGTTCCGCTGTGGTGACCCCTAACCGGGAAAAGCCGAAAGACACAATGTTGATGACCGCACAATGTGGAACAGGGTCATAGGCCATAGAAAGATCCAAGTACACTATATCCAGTGACAAGCCCATGTCTACCCCTTCCCAGATATTCTTGTAGAAGTTATACAAATATGACATACAAGATCTTCCCTCACTGAACCCATACTGAAAAATATCTGATACTGGCTTAAGCATCATGTTCATTAGCTTATGGTTATGGTAGACTTGTTCAAAACACATCCCGATAATACAGTTAAAACTAATTGGGTGAAAATTATCCATAGTGTTGTTGTTATTATCCCCTTAATAAATGGGAACTACAACAGTAGCCTCCCAAATTTGAGGGGCATAATCAGTTGGAAAAGCCATTGGATGCAGCGAACCAGGGGCTTGGGAAACATTTGAAAGAAAACAAAATTGAATGAAATAGAAGAGCACAAACCAGTTTACTCATAAATAGTGCGTTTGTTCTATGAAGAATGCTTAGGTGTTAATAACTTCTTAACAAATATCATCACTGGTTCGTTTGGGCCCTTTATTAAAACATCATCTCCACATTGATTTAATTATTTTCTGGCTTCCTTTAACTCTTCAGATGTTTAACCAGAGTTTTTTTATTGACAATAGTAAAGGTATTCTCCACTAAATGTCAATATCAATTTTTAATTATTTGAAAGTTATTTCTGTTATGCACACTATTGGACTTCTAATACAATAGCCATAATTTTATTCTATACTGTCTATTGGATAATGTACTTATAGTTTTTCCAACGTTTTTTGTCACTCTGTTTTTTAAACATGTTTCTGAGTGAGATCCTAGATTCCTTCTGGAAGCAGGAAGAGTTGTGTACTATTTGGTATTCCAGTTTTATGTTAATTAGAGATCCAGTTTTTGGCTGACTGCACCTACTTTTCAAGGACTTGTGTTCCTATGTTCAATGTCAGGAGGTTGGGGGTATAGAGATAATAGAACATCTTGTGTTTTGGGATGTACTGCAGTGCCACTGAGTACAGATGTATAGCTTCAAACAGTGATTATGCACGTACATGAACAGATGTTTTTCATTAGCCTTAATGTTCTTCTGCAAATGACCAGGCACCTTCTTAAGGCATGCACACAGTAGCCATCTTATAGTCCTCAAAACACGGATGATAGTTGTTTTTGTTCAGTTGTGTGCTTTGCTGAGCTGCACACAGCTAGCTGTATCTTGTCAAGTTAACCTGTTCAGTTTAAATTACCAAGTCATTATAACAGTCACCTTACACTTGGCAACTAGTAGGACATCCTTTTTTTCTTTTAGTTTAACTTACAATTCTGTTATTCTTTAAGTAATAATCCACAACTATGTGTGGGTATATCAGGATTTAGCCACTGTTGGTGTGGTTTACCCTTGTGATCAAACCACACCAATCATGGGTAAATCCTGATATACCCACAAACATGAGTAGATTATTCCTATTATAGAATGACATTATTTAATAATGAAATTTCTTACCTTTCATAAATAATCCCATGGCTTTACTATTCCTCTGTGCAAGACTAGCTTAGTCCTGCATGGAGGCGGCCATTTAGGAGCAGGATGGCAGCGCACCATGCATAGTAATGAGGCATGCTGCCTGAGCTCCTAATCGTACACGGAGCATGTAAGAGTGCAGGGGGTGTGTCTGAGAGCAGAGCTCTCAGAATATACATGCCCCCGCAATGAAGAACAGCAGAAAGGGGTATGAAATGAGTGAGACTGCTCATAGGTGTCTGCATATCCCCACCAGCAGTCCCCCTCATGTACAACAGCAAAAGTATACAGAAATAAAATGAACAAACCCGTTTTTTTTTTTTTTTTAAATCCAATTAAAGCTAACCATAGGTGTGTGGGTGTGCCCATCATTTAGCTACAGTAAATGCAACTTAAATGGCTGAAGAGGATAACAAGGAAGATATATGCAAATGAAGCAGCATAGCAATAGTGTAGTGGGCAGAGCATTCTCCTTACGAGCAGGCATTCCTGGTTCGAGTCCCACTACAGCACATTCCATTTTCCATGGCAAAGCATGTTATGACTAATAATTTTGTTGCATAACCCACTAAATAACATATATTTATCAACTGGAGTATTCCAGTAAATGCACATATGAGGTGTCAGTGTCATAATGAATAAAGCACTAGTAAGCAGGTTTAAGCACCAATAAGCAGTAGTAAGCATATTTAAGCACTAGTAAGCGAGCTTAAGCCCATTTGCGTGGGGGTAAGCAATGCGCACACAGGTTAAGCATTGCTTACCCTCACCCCAACCTGCGCAAACCCACTTACAAATGCTCAAACATGCCTTAATCTCTCTGTATCCAATGGCCCTTGTTCTGCCCATCAACAAAATAAACAGACATGCAGGTCTTGAACCCAGGACCCTATACACCACAGTCACAATAGTTAACCACCAAGCCATCACAGAAGTACAGAAAAATGAGGCATCAGCAAACAAGTCTTCACCATAGTAAAACCAAATTGAACCTGTGAAAGGAATCAGCATACAGACATATGTGCCTTAACCCACTACATAACATAAATATGTGAACTGGAGTAAAGCAGTAAGCCCAGAAGTCAGGTGTAATTGTAATAGAGTGTTGAGGTCCCCAATACAACACAAGGACCCCATACAGTGTACGTACACATGAATTATGGATACAAGGCATACATATAAGGTGTAATGAATAATAACTCAATGCCAAAAATGAATTATAATGCAAAGACTAATGTAAGCAATGTTAAGCATTGCACAGGCCAGCATAGGAGGTGTAAGCAATGTGTAGGCCAGCTAACTCAATGTACCCAGTGTTATACCCCTTTAAACAATGCCAACCCTAGGTAAGCAGGTTTGCCCATAGCCAAGCCTTTTCAAAACTGGCCAATCATGGAAAAATGCGGGAAATCCACCCTACTTAAACCCAAGAGGCAGGAATAAATCTCATAACTGGTTGTAGCTTCCCCTTACAGGCACAATGGCAGTAAGGGGAGAAGGTGCGTGGTTTCGGCTACAGTACTGGTGTATGCAGGAGTCCAGAGTCATGGCAGGACTCCTTGTCAAAGACCATAATCAGAGACTGCTGCAGGACCAGTACCAGGGCTCTCAATATAAGGCGGAGGCCTGGGACCGTCTCGCCCATGACCTCACCAGTGCCACTGGTATACCGTGTACTGGTGATCAGGTCAGGCATCACTATGCCAACCTGAAGCAGTGTAAGGGGGACCTCTTGGACCAGTGGATCCAAGAGGCTACAGCGGCAGGGGATGTTCCAGTTTTGTGTAAGTATCACCCCACTATGTGTGTAATAATTGCCAGCGCAGGTATATCATGAATAGGTATGGCTAAATATTCCTCTTATGTCCCCCACAGCTGCAATGGAGCAAGCTACGAACCAGGAGGCCCACGTCAGTCACCTGGCAAGGTTGCGACGTGAGGCAGGTCAGTAATACTCATGTATTTACTGTCATAGGAAATAAAACTAAAAGTAGTAGTAAATCAATTGCCTGTATAAGACCTGTATTGTTCAAGGCAAGTACTGCATATACTGGAGAATATGGCAGGAAGAGTCTCATATAGTATGTATATAAATAAAAGTGTAACAGCCTGACAGTAAAGGTCTAACTGCTGGACTGTATGTGTATACTCTGGTATCATATGGTAATGTAGATTTGCAATCATGTAATAGTACTGTTGTATTAAGCACTGTTACCCACACTGTGCACCATAAATTGAATGTGTAGGAATGCCTGTATATGATTGGTGTAATCCCCAGAGGCCATTTAGCACAACTGAGAGACACATAGACAGAAAACAGGGAAAATGCAGACAACAAAATCCAAATAGCATATACAACTGAGATGTGAACTGTTGCTTTGTTTAGCACACACAGCCATGGTTTGAATCCTGCCAGTGGTAGTAGTCTGCATACAGAATCATACCCCACAATTGTACAGATATTTATTTATTTATTTATTTATTCCAGTTTGATGACCGGGGAGGTCCACTGGGCTCAGGGAGCCCATTTTCAGTGGAGGCCCGGGGAGAAAAGCTCCGCATTACATAGTTAAGTTACAGAGAATATTACAAAGAATTATTTGCTTAGATAGGTGCAATTAAGAAGATGAAGAAAACAATTACAATTTCATTTTAGCATGAGAAACAGGCAATAACAATTAAGATTCAAAGTGCAGTTTTGTTATTTTCAGCATGTAAAATTGTGTGAGGTCAATTCGAGTTCAGAATTAGCCAAGAGAGTAAGGGGAGGAATGGTTATGAGGTGTGAGGGGAAGAGCACAGTTGCATTTCCTGATTGAGAAAAGATAGGAATGTAGCTGAGTTTTAAAGTTTTCAAAGTTTTTGCAGGTCCTTAGTGAAGTAGGGAGAAAGTTCCATTTTTTTGCTAAGGAAAATGCTAGGAGATGCTGACCTGCAGGGTGATTGGGTTTGTGGACAGAGATTAGGTTTTGATGGGTAGATGTAAGAGCTCTGTGAGGGGTATAAGGTTGGAGGATGTTGGATAGTGCAGGGCACTTATGATATTCCATAATATGTCCAAAATGTCCAGTAAAGTGCCCCATATCTGTTGCCTATCAACCTGCCCCCCCTGGGAAATCAGTGGGATGACCCCAGACGTATAGGCAGCAAACAAGAAATACAACTAATTGACACACATCTATGAGAACAAAGCTGGCACACTAGCAACTCCCCAAAACCTTACGAGACTAAGAAGCCACGTATGTCCCATTTACACCCCAACTTGTCAAGCTGTGGCCAGAGTGTGTACAGTAACAGAGTGAAATGTATGTGCATAATAGTAATGTGGAATCTGGTACTGTGTGTGGGAACATTCGGGCAGTGTTAACAAACATTGCTCCCACAGGTACGTCAGATATGAAAACTGTGCTGAGAAATAAAGACCATTATAACCTGTACTGGTACTGTTCACTCTGGTATTGTAGGGAATTGTGAGTGTTGCAGTTTCTCTGAATAATAAAGTATCACTGATCGCTTTCACCCACACTGTGCTACATAATATAACTGTGTAGGAAAGCATGTATATGTGTGTCAGGTCGCTAAAGGTGGAAGAGGGCAATATTCTAGATATATCCCGGCATACCAGCATGTGGTCAACATATGGCCAGAGTCTGTGCAGAAAGAGTTGGATAGCTATGTGCACAACATCAACCCGGAATCTGGGAGTATGTGTTGAAACAGTTACTGTTAACAAACATTCCCTCCACAGGTATACCAGGTAAGAGGCGTATACTGCAGGTAAAACCAGTTCATGTGTAACGATGATGACAGCCATATCACTGTCCAAACTAAGGCTATAGGGTAGTGTAGTAAGACTTGTAAGGTACAGATAACAGCACTGACTAGGAAATTAATGTGGACTACAGGAATATACTTGTTGTTAATTGATATCTTTCTCCCCCCACCATATCTCCAACAATAATCAACATACCCACCCCAACTGGTATGTAATGACACCTATATTCTGATAATGTCCAATTGTTTGGTAAATATTTTAATTGTTCCCATGCATGTGCTATATTGAATTATTCCAACATTGGTGGCATGGTGCCATCAATGTACCTGCATGCTGTTCTTATTACCACTGTGGTCCCATATATGCATGTGTTCTGTTTGCTATGCAACAGTTCCGTATCTGGTGTCAGGGTTAATGAGAATATCTGTGCATGCTGTTATACCTAACCCTGGAATGTGTTGACTATTACTTACCCACATATGATGATGAAATCTAAACACTGTAGCATGCTTGGGAAGGCTGTTCCCAGCGGACTCACCTGTCCCACCTCAGCTGGCCGTGGCACCAGGCACCAGCATGTCTGGGGCCTAACCCGGGACCTCCCTGTCCATTGTTCCTGCACCACCCGAAGATGGTGCAGGACCAATGGACCTCCCTGTCTGTTGGTCCTAAACCACCTTCTGGTGGAACCACCTCAGGGAATAGGGCTCGCCCCCCCCTGGGAGTGGGTGCGGACAAGCACCTGTCACCCATCGCCAGATTGGTGTCTTGGTGCATAGAGGGATCACCCAGCAGCTTGGTGATCTTCTATGCCAGCTAGAGGGCTACATGTCACAACTAGAGTGTCAGTCTGGCTCTGCGACTCAGCCCCCAGCACAGCCACCATCGGGGCAGTAAAGGTGCAGTGGTGACTGCCCATGGGTGGGGACTTCAGTCCCACTGTTTCCACTAGGGGGCTCATGGGCTTCCAATTTCCCAACACCCCTCCCCATTAAGGTGTTTATACCCCATGTGTCATATACCGCCCCTGTATGCGTCTTGTTTGTCTTGTCTATTAGCCTACCCAACCTACCTCCCCAAATATACCTACTACCCCTCTCCAACATCCCACTCTCACCTGAAAAGAAAAAAAAGGGCAATCTGTTCCCACAAAAAAATCACGCCCCATACATAGCTGTCCATTTTGCACACATGTCCACTGGACACATGTAATCTGGTCTAATTGCCATCACAAATTATTATTGTTGTCCTCACCCCCTCCCAGGGGTTTGAGTGTCCAAATCTACCTCCAAATTTAGTATATATGCACAGCTGTTGATGTAGAAGAAATGGGCAGCTATGGACCTTCCCTACACCCTTCCTGCACATCCCTGGCTAGTTTCCCTACTGTCTTTCCCGCTTTGTGTCCACTTTCCTATTAACCCCTTTTTCTTTTCTTTTAAAGAAATCAGTGCAGGGGTAAGCGGGATTAAGCACTTTTAAGCAGCAGTAAGTGGGCTTAAGCCTGTTTGCATGGAGGTAAGCAATGCCTACACTGGATAAGCAATTTAGAAGCTAACTGAGTATAAGAAACTGTAACCAGATTTTAGCAGTGGTTAGCTCTGGGCAAACCCGTGCAAACCTGCTTACAACTGCTCAAAAGTGCCTTAATCACTCTGTATCCAACGTCCCTTGTTCTGCCCAGCAACAAAATAAACAGCCTCTTCAAGGCTCAAACCCAGGACTCTGCACACCATAAACAAAGTAATTTACCATTAAGCCATGTCAGATGTACATAACCCTCATGTATTCACAAACATATCATCCATCACAGTCATTCAACAGTACAGAGAATATATTCCAACATGTAGATGTATGTGTGTGTAAATATATTAATAGCTAAACAGATACAACATATCTATATATATATATATATATATATATATATATATATATATATATATATATATATATATATATTTAAACATATACACATGCAAATGTCTACATCTATAGATATATATGTCTACATCTATATGTCTAAATATATACAGCAAGTTATATATATGTAAGCAGATATATATATATATATATATATATATATATATATATATATATATATATATATATATCTATATGTATATGTAGGTATATACGGACATAGTTATATTTATGTAAGCAGATATATAGGTATATACGGACATACTTCTGTAGATAACAATTGGAAAATAGCTAAAACATATATGTCCACATGCACCGTTAATGGGGTTGAGAGGCCTCAAACAATATAAGTCTTGTACGAACAGGTATACCCCCCAGAGCCAAGCATGTCCACCCTGCAATACACTACCAAGTGTTGCAGATCCCATAACCAGCACCTGACATGACATGGGCACAAGATGTTAACAGTACTACATCCCACCTGTATGATGTCAGGCTGGTATTGGTAACATATCATGGAGTACAGTCTGGCTCCCATAGGAAATGTACAACATCCCTAGGATACATATATACGTATATATATATATATATATATATATATATGATTACACATACACACATAGAGATATGTACAGTAAGATACATATGTAGAAGGTGCACACAATATGGATCAGCCACTATGCCTACAGTTAACACCTTAACAAATGGACCCTGTATGAGCCACCCATACAAATCACAATTGTTGCCTGCAACATGTACCCACAGAGAGGTCATAGGATATAACAACACACACACACATTTGCATAAATGGAAATATTTGTGTACTATTACAGTTGTATATGCCATGTCATATAGCTGTTCAGACACTGACATCCATATAAACAGAGTAATGCAACTGTGAAACAGTTATACTAATACAGTAGTCTGGAAAGGTTTACAAATGTTGCTGTCCAGGCCAAGGCCTTCAAATAGTACAATAGTAAAGACAGACTGGGCCACAGGATACCAAACAATCAACAGTAAGTAATGCAGATGTATAGTTCAGCAGCCTCTATCTACACTCTGTACATAATCCCTAGGGGGTAAAGACCTCAGTTGACACAGTGGGATTTATCTGTTACATAACAAGGCATAACTGACACCATCACTGGCAGCAATACATCTGTCAAGTATCTGGATATGACATCTCACTGGGTGCATACACTAAGCTGCTAGGCATGTAACAAAGCATTGTGCAGGCTACAGGCAGACTGGCTCAACACTGGCCTACATTTCCTGTTGGGGAATGCACATGTACCTGCATATATAGCAGGCTCTACAGGCATGCCACAGCACAGAGTAACATACACCTGTGTGAAAGTGCATAACCACAACCAATGTGAACACAGCCACAGCCACATATGGTATGCTAGCATATTATTACAGTATATCGACTATCTGTTCAACACCAACCTCGTATGTACCACTCCCTCACTAACCCTACATGTATTGGGCTGCTACACAGTGTGCTCCAATGCCTGTCTGTGGTATTGGACATGTGCGTGTATGGCCCTACAAACATGTCAGCCGATAGGGTAACATACAGTGGAGCAGCATGTAACATCAGATAGAACAGGACCAAGAACAATGACATCTACCACAGTCTGCACATAGGTCAAGGTACATATTAATAATACACACACTGCTGACAATCACCATAAGTACACAGACCTCAGTACTGTACACACAACCACAGAATGTCCAGGTTATGTCATCAAATATAACCTCTACTATACATAACATGTGCAGCAGTCTGATATCTCACTGGCTTATCAGATATGATGTCACTAATTATGGTGTACAGCACATATGCACCCCTTACTGCATGACATATGTACAAAGGTTGACAGGGTTGTGGCTGTAGGCACATACACAGGGCCAATATTGACATGTTGCTGTGATAACCTCATGCATTTACTGTTGTAACAGGGTTTGTTGCAACATATATCATATGAGGGATATGAAGTCAGTAACTCTCACGGCTGTCACCATCTACAGACTGCAACCCTCATACTACCTTCTGCAGTTCACAGATAGGTGCTCTGTGGGTAACACCTGAAACAAAAGGCACCAAACACTGGCCAGTCTGCAGATGACCCTACAGATGGATGTTCCCTCATAAACATAGCACTGACATGGCAGGTATGAAAACATGTAGGACAGCCATATCCACACACACCCTGTTAAACCAACATTATTCCAAATGCAGTATAGCAGCACTTACAGTCTGTAGTCAGGTCAGCCACATCCCCCTCCTGTGTGTTGGCCTGTTTCCACAGTGTATGCTGTTAGAGGTAAATCCCCAATCTATCTGAGATGCTGTTTGCCAAATAACAGATTGAGTTCCTGCTCACAGTGAATGAAAGTCCCAACACCAACATGATGTTCCTAGATATTGGTGTGTGTTTCCATGCAATTGGCTATGGGAATTTTACCACAGCTGTTCCATATGCAATCAGCTAGAGGAGGGCTGCAATTCGTGCAGATGCCATCAGTTGATCCTGAGAATCACTTAAAATACTCATGCTGCTGCCTAAGCAATGCAGTTGCAAGTGTCCACATCCACCAGAGAGGGGCAGAGAGAGGCAGACAGAGGTACAGAAAAGCCAGAGAGGGGTGGGAGAGTAAAACTTAAGCATGTGTGTGTTACACACTTACCAGTACAGGGTATCAAACCCCTGACAACTATGTAGTGCTATCATATGTCCATGCAATTATTGGATGCGCCACATAGGTTACATGTTGAGGAGCCCTCAGAACATATATGTGATGGTGAGTGACATCTGCAACAGGGATATGGTGGCTATGTGGTAGGTGTAGTACACGTGCCTGTCCAGATGAACAGGTATCAGCATCAACACAGCCACACTCTCACAGGGACGCAAACACACTGACACACTTGGCAGGGCCAGGAATACAACTCATCACTAGTGGGAGTGCCACAACACAGTACTGTGTAGGTATCACATGCACCACAGGGATCATACGGAGGTTATATGTGCAAAGGGTATTTGGAGGTGTCTGACATCAGACAGCATACTTTAGTATGCCAATGGGGGTTGTAGTGGTTGTGAATGTGGTCATATGCATCATAAACCACACACATACACACACACACACACACACACAGACACAGGTGCCAGTACTGACATGCATGGGTGCACTGCTTCATGGGTGTGTTGTGGTCGACGGTGCCAGATGGCTATACAAGGCTAGGTGATGAGTATACCTTGGCATCAGGCCACATGACAATGGTCTGGAATGTGGCTTAGGGGTGTAGTGTCTGGAGTTGCCCACACAGGTGGGTATTGTATTCACCATCCAGTCGCCTGGGTGACTATTGTGTGTGGCCTATGCTGTGCATTGCTTGCCATGTATGTGTTCCTTAGTCCATGGACAGTATCTGGGATGTGCACACCTCCCACATGCATGTACACTGACATGTGGAACTGTACCTGGGGTGTCTGGCCCATGTTAAGTACACAGATTGTTATCATCAGATGTGCCAGTCCTGGCCTCATGTGGTGGGAACTGTTAATGGACAGCAGGTTGACCCTGCACCTACATTGATAGCATGATACCAGTATTAATTGGTGTCAGTGGCATCTGTCCATACATGGCTTGTGTTTCAGGCATGGTATGTCCTTTGTGGGTCACATTTGATGGCACCACAGGTGTTGCAGGTGTCCAGTGGGGAACATGAGGGAGGTGCACTGTCGGCATGTACATGCCTATTGGACTGATGGACAGGGTGCCATGCCCTCTGTAGCCCACTGCAATCACACCATGGTTACTATCAGTGGGCAATATGCAGGGTACTACCAACATAGTGGCTGTTGCCTAGGCAAGTGTGTGTGTGTGTGTGTGTATGAGACATGGGTTGAGAGTGTTCCCTGGGTAATACAAGGGTTGCTAACATTGTTCAGCTGGCATCGATGTCACAATTAGGGGTATGGATTTGCACTTGGCTATTTCACATCTGTTATCCCTGTACGGTGGACATTGTGATATATACTTGGCCCACCATATAAGAAGTTTGCAAAACCCACTCCACATTGAGTCCAGTTGTTACACACTCACAAGCACCTCCACATAGAATACACACACACACACACACACACACACACACACACACACACACACACACACACACACACACACACACACCTGTCATGTCTGGGATTAGAACTCCTACCTAACTAGTATATTACACTACAGAACTATGCTGTTATAGGACATGCCATGGAGATTACTGGAGTACTCCTTCTCCAAAGGTGTATTTCACAGTGAATGACATCACCAGGATTGCCAGAGCAGGGCATTTGAATTGTACTGAGTGTGACTAGCCTAAAATGCATTGCTCCCTACACATACATAGAAATACACACAAAAGAACCACAACTGCCATGTGTGGGAATAGAACCCCTACCAGAGTTCTATATTACACTACAGCATGATGCTGTTATAGGACACACCATGGGGATTGCTGAAGTGCCCTTTCCCCAAAGGTGTATATCACAGTGAATGACATCAGCAGGATTGCCAAAGTAGGGCATTTGAATTGTACTGAGTGTGACTAGCCTAAAATGCATTGATCCCTGCACACACACACACACACACACACACACACACACACACACACACACGCACACACACATGCACACACACGCGCACACACACACGCACACACACACACACACAGTTGCCATGTTTGGGATGGGAACTCCTACCTAACTAGTTTATTACACTACAGCAGTAAGCAGTTATAGGATGCACCACAGAGATTACTGGGCTACAACTCTCCCAAAGGTGTATTTTGCAGTGGATGACCTCAGCAGGCTTGTCATAGTAGGGCTATGGGGAGGGTAGTGTGTGTGTGCATTGGCCATAACCCATTCATCTAGAGGTTGACACACCACATGCGGGCACACACAGGGTCATATTTTACGGGTACGTGTATACAGCTGCTAGATGACTACCTTGTACAGTCATGTTGCACAGCTAGCACTTGCACCACATAGTCTGTAATGCTGACAGATACCGGTGGGTAGTATCTACAGTGAGTGACATCTGAACCTCATGTGGTTGTTGCCCTTTGGCTGTGTGCTGGGTGGGACAGGCCTCGATGGCTCCTTGTCACAGTCACCCTATTTCACACATCTATGTATGTCTACGTTTGACTTATTATAGTGTGTTTTCCTTAGATATATGTCTGTATTCCAATCCACTGTGTGTACAAAGCATGAGTGGTGCATACTGAGGAGTGTCTGCACTAACATCTGTGACTGCCAGATATGTCTGGTCCAATGGTGTTTGCAGACATGTCCTTCATTTGTTTAAGTGTGTGAGCATGCCCAGTATGTCCTTTCAGTATGTTGTTGACTGACATCGCCTTCATTTCTCTAAGTGTGCAAGCATGCCTAGTATGCCCATCTGTATTTAATATGTGGATCAAGTCCAGGTAGTTTGCACTGCAGTGCAGACCTTTGTGTTGTACACCTACAGGTAGCATACTGTTTCTGCAGGGTATCCGTTGATCATCTGGCAATATGGTGACAAGCTGTTCAGGGGATAGTGTGCACTGTAGGTGATCGTGTCTGTGCTGCTTCAGCTGGATGGTACTGCTGTTAGCAGGGATATTCAGACGTGTACTGGTATACACAGTGATGTTTTCTGTCCTCATGTACTGTCAGGTGGACATTCTTGCTCACAGTGATGTCTTGGGGGACAAAGGGTGACTGCGGCTGTGTCCACCCAATAGTGCTCCACTATCTCCAGCTCATGTAGCCCCTGGTAGGTTAACCTGGGTGTGTACACTCTTCTCCGTCTCCTCACTGTGGGTTGGTCGACAGCATTCATATTCTCACCACCCTCAGCCTCTTCCACAAGTTGTTGTATGATAGCTATTGCAGCCCCTATCATTTTGTTGTTTTGTTTGTTAAAAGTTACCCACTTGTATACACTGGTGGTGTAGAGTGTGAGAAAAAACAGAGGGGAAGGTGTTTGCATAGTTTATACTAATGTTCTGGGCTGGGCTGGTCTGCTGCCTGTGTAATTGGCTGATTCTGATATATTTCACCTGCCAGCTATGCTAGTTCTCCTAGATTACCTTCCTACTGCTGTTTTCCCTTCCCATTGCCTTCCTGTTTAAGCCCGGGGGTGTGCCGCACAAACAGAGTGCTCAAATATGCACAGAGCTGCTATTTCATGGTTTAACTTTTTTTTCCTTTAAAACCCAGTGAGCGGTGCGCACACCCGCTTAAGCAATGTAAAGAGTGCTAGGCAGACTCAGACAAACCCCCTTGCTTAGCTGTGCTTAGCTAGGAGCAAACCTGAGCCACAGGGCTCCAATCCACTTACAGTATGCCTGACACACCCCCCATGATGTCAGCTAACTCCTAGGCTTGCACCAAGCTATTCCTACTCTTACACTGTTGAGACCTGACGAGCATGCTGGGGAAAACTAGGATTCACTATCATTCCCGTCATTTGCATAGGATTGCCTGATAATGCATAGCTACATGTCTCACACTGAGCCTCCCCCCTTAGCAACTACTCACTGGCGATGTTGTCTTCTGGCTGCCATTGACTTTCGTGGCAGAATAGTTAGAATGCTTATTTTAGGTTTATTTTATTATTCCCCCCGATCCTGTTTGCGCGCCGCTGCCCTACGCTTAAACAGCCGAGATCGGCTAAAAAAAATAAAAGTTGATTTTTTTATTTTGTAAGCTGTTTGCAATACCAATGGCCTTATACTTGGCCATTGGCATGCTTCCTGACTGATATGCAGCCTTTATTTGGAGCTGTCATGGCTCTGTTTTGGATTTTGCAGAAATGTACTCTGTTACTAACCGAGTACATTTCTGCAGATTACACTAGTCCTGCACGGCCGGTTTCAAGCTTCCTGGATTGCAATTTCACCTCATTTGCATGGATTTCTCCTGAAAATGGGGTGATTTGCATACAGGGGCTTAGTCTGTGCAGGACTAGTGCAAGAGCGCTCGTGCATGCCCCTGCATGCTGTTCCTGGATCACACGGCAGACATATTGCCTGCTACAGATCCTGCACTAATCCTGCACACCATGCAAGGCATGCAGAATCCGGCGGAATGTCTTTGTATAATAGTGTTGTAGTGTTCCTGTACATTCTTCCTTGTTTACTGAAGTACTGCACATGTGTATGGTACTTATGTTCCCATGCCTACACAGTACATCAGTACAGTGCAGGAAAAGCAATGGAGAAGAGAGAATCTCCATTACTGTATTTTCTATTTTTTTTTTAACTGCTGAGATTTGGCTTGTGACAGTGCAGAAATACAAGGAAAATCAGGTATGTTTCTGATTTTGTAGTTTTGCAGAATGTACCTCAATTCTCTCTTATTTTGCTGTGTCCCTCAGTATATACTAATAGAAAGTCTAACCACTCATTGGTAATTCAGCGGTCAGTCTTTTTTCTATTGATATATGCTCAATTTACAATGGGCGCACTGAGTGGGCTGTCCAAACAGCATGCTCATTTTTGAATAGTAACGAGCAATCATTAAATAATTAAACAATAACCAATGAGTAGGTGTGGGTATATCAAAGATTTACCCATGGTTGTCGTGGTTTGATCACAAGGGTGACGCGCGAGTGATTAAACAAAGCAAACAGTAGGTAACTCTTCAATACACCCCCACCCATAAGGACATTATTTAAGAAAGAAATTACTTACTTTTCTTAAATAATGTCTATGTATAATGGTGCTGTGATGTTCTTCTGCATTGTTCCACATTCTTCCGTGTTTGCTGATGTACTGCACATGCGTATGAGACTTATATTCCCACACTTGCACAGTATATTGGTGCTGTGAAAAGCAAGCAATGGAAGATGGAACATCTCCATTGCTTTTTTCTTCTTTTTTTTAATTATAAAATCTGAACAGTTTAGAGGTATGAGAGAGACAGGGCAGAAGTACAAGGAAAATCAGGAACATTTGTTTAATTTTGCAATACGTACCTGATTTGCATTATATTTACTCTGCCCTCTATATGTACATCTCAACCTCTTACCTCAAGAAATGTGGACAAAGCCATAAATAAAGGGAGACAAAGGCTACAAACTGGGGTCCAATTTTTAAATGTTGCTCTTATAAATTTAGAAACCTGTGAGAATAGTAAGATGTGTGTTATTGTGCATTGTCTGAAGGATGTGAAGTCTGAAACTGAAATGTGTCATTATTTAGTGACTTCTTTCCTCAGATATGTCAGAAAACCACAAATTTTATAAGGAACAGACAAAAATATGAGGTACAAATCCGGATAGTTGAGACATATGCCGCTTTACTGTATACTAATAGAAAAAAAAATCTGTCTACTCAATGGTACTTCAGTGACCAGACATTTTACTGTTGGTATATGCTTGATTTACAACAGGCACACTAGTTGGGCTGACCAATCAGCATGCATGTTTTTGAACACTAATGAACTATCATTGTATAATTAATGGTAGTTCTTTTATTCATCAAGTTGTTTTATCTACTTTTGTGAAAGATAGCATCCTATCCTACCAAAATAATGTCAAAGTGACAGAAAATAACAATTTCTACTTCAGTTTTCTATACTTTCATTCTTTTCATGTTTCTGCATGTCACAGATAATGCTTCAAAGTCACTTCAGATTAATAATATTCAAGAAATGCAGGTCATCCAGCCACAGTTAACTTTCTAAATTTTTTGCCACATTTTACACAGTACCATTTACTTTTCATAATATATCAAAAACTATGTTAGGATTTTTCTAGGTTTCACATATTTATATTACTAATTCAGCAGTGGCAGAAGTTTTGCAAGTGTTATTACTAATGAATCTTTTCCAAACCCAGTCCACTGTGCCATCTTGATTTTCATATTTGTTTGTGCCTTTCGGCTTTTCCCGGTTAGGGGTCGCCACAGCGGAACTCCGGTCCGCTAATGATCGGTAGTGGATTTTTACGTACAGGGTTACCAGCCCTGACGCACAACCTTCAACGAAGTTATGCCCCATTCACGTATGCCTCCACACAGAAGACGCTCTAGCTGAGAATCGAATGGGACAACGTCTTGCTATGAGGCGACAATGCTACCGAAGCACCACCACCGCAGTTCCATCTTGATTATTTTATAAAATCTTTTCAATCTTCAGAGCATTGAACAGTCTGAATTTTTGCTTTCCTACCTTATTTTCCATTACAGTCAATGTAGTTTAATCTGCTCAAATTGTGTTACCATCTAACTATCTTACCCAAAAACTCACATGCTTGCTGTCAGGCTTAGCAACTACATGATGGTCATGCAGGAAAACCGACTTTTTCCATTGCTGTCACTTCCAGATACCTAATTTATAGTACAAGCAATCTGGTACAGAGTAACTTCATCAACCACTGCACATGCACTCTAGCGCTTTATTTGTTACTACAAACAATTGGTCTCATTGATAAATGATCAGTATTTTAAATGGAGCTTACAGTCCCTATAAAGGACCATATTAATAACATGATTAACCATCAGCAAACAATTTACCTTTGAGTAAAGTAACCTTTAATCAGTAAATGTAATCAACATCTGGTTACCAGATTTTACACTCAGATATGAACTTCAAAGGAAATTTGGTATAAAATTTGCTGTTGAAGTAGAAATGCACGTCTGATTATTAAAAAAGAAAAAAAAAACATAACATAAAATTTTCCTTTGTCTGTCCTGAAATGACCACTAATGTATCATTCCATAGCTGAGTAATGGCCCTTTTACATCACAGCAGTTTGAATTTTCAGCTAATACGATTCTGTTGTTATGTTCATGTGTCCTTTCAGAAAGGTGAAGTATACCATTTTACTGGGAATTAAGTTTGTAAGTTTAATATATAACAGATAATAACATGTTTAGCTACTTTAATAAGTTCATATAATATTTTTGTTAATGGAGACCTATTAATAGGTACAAATGTTAGGTGTTTAGGTATGGAATAAAATATATCTCCACACAACTCCTTTACAGACAGATTATACAAATTTAAATGTGAAATTATCTGTTCTCCTTTATTGGTCTCTAACACCTACATGGACATGTATGGACAATATTTGATGTTTACTCAGTTGAGTAATTCTTGAGACAAGATCTGTACATCAGGTCTAGAGCTCAGATTTCTAATTTAGATAAACGAGTAGAACATCTCATCAAATTGTGAGTCAATAATCTTCCTCTACCTATCAAGATGAGATGACACCACATCTTATCATAAAACATGTGAATGTTTATGCTCTGTATAAACCTACTCCAACTCATACCATTATAATGCCCACAAACAAGACAGCCATAATATGCTTATTCCTTCGTTTGTGACATTATCTCAGTTATGTTTG